>NW_027551761.1:1200000-1500000 GCF_045843805.1 Urocitellus parryii | reverse complement strand
CCTAACAGAATGGGAGAAATAGCTGCCAACTCTTCACCTGACAGCAGGCAAATACCCAGAATATATAACTCAAATTTTTTTTTAAATCAAAGTAATCCAATTTAAACATGAGCAAATGATCTGAATAGACAATTCTCAAAAGAAGAAATATAAGTGGTTAACAAATATATGAAAAAAATGCTCAATATAATAGTCATCAAGGAAATGCAAATCAAAACTACAATGAGATGCCATCCTACCATAGTTAGAATGACTCTTATTAAAAAAATAATAAGATAGGTGTGAAATCCCAGCTACTTGGGAGCCTTAGGCAGGAGGATCACAAGTTTAAGGCCAGCCTTAGCAAGTTCTAAATTAGACTAGGCAATTTTGGGATACCTTGTCTTAAAAAAAAAAGCAGGAAATGGGGGCTGTAGCTCAGAAGTAGAGCATTGCTTGCTTAGAAAGCCCAAGAAAAGGCCCTGGGTTCAATTGCCACTAGTCCCCCATACCCAAAAATAGATGAACCCAAAAATAAAATAATAAATGCTAGCATAGATGAAGAGAAAAAGGAAATCTAATATATTTCTGGTACAACTTTTAATTAATACTTCATAATAGAGAACAGTATGGAGGTTCATCAAACTAAAAAAAGATCTACCATGTGATCCAACTATACCACTCCAAAGGAAATCAGGTATCAAAGAGGTACTGCATGCTCATGTTTATGTGGCACCATTCACAATAAGACACAGAATCAGCCTAGAAGGCTATCAGCAGATGAATGCATAAAGAAGATGTGGTTTAAATACATAATAGAATATGATTCAGCTATAAGAAAAATGAACTCCTGTCATTTTCAGCAAAATGGATAGAACTAGATGATATTATGTTAAGTGAAACAAGCCAGACAGAAAGACAAGATCAATGCATGCTATATGCATACATGGAAATTTCACACCGATTCCCATTATGTATACAGCTAATGAATTAATAAAAATAAGTAATTTGAGAAAAATTTTTTAAAAAATTGACTCTTGGGCCCACGGTTGGGTGTGAGGTTGCTGAAAGGAAAGACCAAGGCCTACTGCAGTGGTAGCTGATGTGATTTTGGGTTTTGTTCTGAAGGGCCAGGATCCAGCATCCTCAGTCAAATAAAACCATGTCTTAATAAGAGATCATAACACTAACATGAAGTCCTTCCTAATGTGAGCACCAGACGTTCCCCAATCATTCTGCTCCCTGCCAGCTGTGGTACTGGTCCATGAAGGAGGTGGTGTGAACCTCTACTGTGGCCCAGGAGAGCTCAAGTGGGTGAAAGCCGGGGATGGTTTCTGGGCCTGGCAGGTGTGACTCCACACCCTGTAGCCCCATCATGCAGCACACTGCCTCCCACCTGCAGGGCATAGGGAGGGCTCTGGTTTGGTTTTGGTGTGCATTCTTTGTTTTTAATAATTTTAATTGTAGTTGGACAAAATACCTTTATTTTATTTATCTATTTTTATGTGGTGCTGAGGATTGAACCCAGTGCCTCACATGTCTAGGCGAGAGCTCTATGGCTGAGCCACAACCCTAGCCCCTTGGTGTACATTTTTGACTGTTCAGCAGGCACTTGCTAGTGACCACCTACTCAGCTTCTGGGGATGAACACAAGGTATCACAGTCGAGTAACCCATTTGGTCTCTCCTGGCCTTCCTTAGAGATCACTGCTAACCTCACTGTGCACTATGTAATGTGCATATTACTCCTGTGACTTCAGCAGATGTGTCTTAAGATCTCTGAGCTCTTCCCTAAGACTCCTGTGATCAGGCCTTGCATTCAGAATCACAGTGCTGATGGGGTTGCTTAGGATTCTGCCTCTAGGAATGATGACTTTGAACCCAGGCACAGAGCCTCCCAGTCCTCAGGGGAAGTCTACCAGGAAAAGGGGGCAGCCTATGAAGCAGACACACCTTCTGCAGGAACTGCCAGAGCACGGGCACCACCTCCTTGCCGTTCTTCTGCTCCACAATGTGCTGGAGGTACTCGACTGTGATCTTCTTCCTGCAGCTCCAAATCTTTGAGCAATGAGCCACATTTCTCTGGGGCAGCTGGGGCAAGAAGCTTGCAGGGTCACCATATATGATTTTGGCCACAGGGCTAGAGCTGATGCGCTCATCCTGGCTGATGAGTGTGCTCACAGTCAGCAGGGTCTTATCTAGATGCTGGACAAAGAAATGACACAGCATTCTGCAAGTGAGACATTGTCACAGACAACCAGGCAGCTCTTGGACCCACGGTAGCTCTTTAGGAATCTGCCTGCACAACCCAGATGCTTGCTTTTGCCATCTTTCACTGATTAGGGGGTTCCTTGTTCATAGGGTTTTTGCTTCCACAAACAGAGTGAGACTCGGGGCCTTTATTTCACTGCCCTTTTGCTTCCTGACTTCCCTGTCCTGCTGTGGATAGTCAGCTCTGTGATGTTCTCAGCAGAGCAGTCATGAATCCAGAGAGATTGTCGATGCATTCCTGGAGGGTCTCTGCCTCTTACTTTCACATCTTGCTATAAAAAGCAGTGGAGCAGGCTGCCATCTGCCCTCTGGGAATTCCTGATAATCCTTGGCCTTACTTAAGACTAGTGCAGGAGGGGGATAGCAGAAGAAGGGGTTTCTCCAGGTAAGGCCTCTGACAGCCCTCCTGAGGACAGCGGGCCAACAGTGCTCACAGATGAATGGGACCCCCTCCTGGACAGAGGGATAAAGAGTGGTCACCACTCACCACTTACCTCCAGTTCAGGTAGAAGAAGGGCTTTGACATGTTTTTCCCAATTGTTTCTATGTCCTTTTTTTGACAATTTTGCATCAAAATTTAAATGTCCTACAAAGAAAATCAAAATGCAAACAAAAAGCAGTGCTCTCTATACAGTAAACACTAAATAATGTTAATAGAGATAGTCCTCCTTTTGGGGTGATAACTTCCTAAGTTCACCAGGTACTGCCAACACCAGCCTCCAGGCCTTGTGAAGACACTTTAGTCTCTGACAACCCTCCAGCCCACAGCTGTGGCCTTGAAAGTATTTTAAACAAATGGCTAAGGACAAGACGTGAACTCAAAAGCCTAGGGGCACAGCAATGCTGACAGCTACCCAGAGCCACCTCACTGCTGCCCCCAGGCCTGTAGGCAAAGGTGGTCCTGGGGAGCTGGCAGCAGGTTAGGGCTCCCGAGTCCATGTGCTGTGGAAGCCACACCAGAACAAGAGGTACTCCGCAAAATCAGTGTTGCTAAGATGGGAAGGACATGCTAATGCTGGTTTCTGATGAAGACATCCCTGAAGTGGAATAGATTCTCCGGTGGTGGTAACAGACATTTTATTGCTACTGTTATTATCTGTATGCTTTTAAATAACATTGTTCTACAATGGTACAATGATGGTTTTAAAAGATTTTTGCAAGTAAGCAAGAAGAAACTGAAATCCCTCCTAATGCCACTCAGATAACCACTTACAGAGTCCCCTCACAGACCTTTGCTTTTGGCCTGGATTTAATTGTTTAGAGTACAAGAGTTAGCTCAGCAGACAGTGTTTTGTAGCTTCCTTTGTTTATGTAACAAATTGTGTACATGTACATATTAGGTCAGGGTATAAGTGTGACATCTCTGGAAAGCAGAAGTGGGACATGTCACCTGCTGGGGTGCCATGTGCTCCCAGGGCACAGGTTAATGGTGCATGCACAAGCACCAGGTATCAGTGATGCAAGCCCCAGCCAGGCAGGTGGTGTGTGGAGGAGCGCAGCAGCCCCTCCAGCCCCTGCAAGGAGAGCAGAGCGCTTGCTCCCACTCCTGTCATGCCATTCACCAGGAGCTGAGGGAGCCTGGCCTCTTGGCAGTTATGCCCAGCCCACATCCCTTGCTTACTCCAGTCAGGGAGTGGGTGCTGCTCTTTGAGAAGGCAGCGCAGCATGAGGTGGACCACATGGGTGGTCTCGTCGGCAGTGTCTTCCCCAGTGTCTTTGTCAACTGCTCCAAGTCTCTCCGGATGTGCTGCTGCAGGAATCCTTTAGGGTCACTCACTGGAGGCTTGATGATGTTTATCACAGCCTGTGAGGGCAACGAGACAAGACATGTAGTGAGATCAGTGTGTAGAGGACACAGTGAGAAGCTAAGGGAGCGAAGCACCAGCACTGGGGAGAAGGTGGTTTCTAGGTGAGGTCAGGGTGCTCTCAGCATGACACAGGCAGCAGAGGAAGGGAGGGAGGTGAGTACAGCCAGAGATTGCTGGCTCTGATGTCATCCCAGAGCAGCAGGGAATGCTTCCCTGCACCTCCTGCAGCCACCACAAGGGTGTAGGTGACAGGGTCCCACCACCTCCCCATGCCCAGGTGTGGGCATGGACAGAGCTGTATACTCTGAGTAGACTTTATGATCTGATCGTTGTACCTTGTATACACATGCTAAGATGTCACACTGTAACAAACGTGTAGTTGTTTTGTGTCAGTTAAAACAGATTTTAAAAATTAAAAAAATGAAGAGGATTTTCCATAATCTGAGGAGTAGTTCCCCCATTACATCATACGCCACAGAGGGAAAAGTAGGATCTATAACTTTTGCATTACCCTGTGGACTAGATAAAATCCCTAGGTGGCTAGGACTTTGTAGACAAAAGGACTGGATGCAAACACAGCAGGTTCTTCCTATAGCAACATAAGAGAGTCTAGCAGTAGCATCTTATACCTCGGGATTTTGAGTGGCTCCCAAAAGCATAGCCAAATGAGTGAGTAGCTGGATGAGAATGAAGACGACTGGGGACAGCTCTCGGTCAGACACTACTACGACATCTCTGGGTTGTGGGTGGCCCAGTACATGGCCAGTCTTGGTTCTGTCTGTGCTGCCTCTGGAAAGGATGAGAGGAAACAGGATGAAGACTAGAGATGTCTGTTTCTCCTCAGCTCCAGGGGCCTCACATCTTAATGACTAGGTTCCCAGTTTTTTTTTTTTTTTCTTGTTTTTTTGGTTTTTGTAATGGTAATGGGGATTGAACCCAGGGGCTCAACCATTGAGCCACATTCCCAGCCCCCACTTTTTGGGGGGCACTAGACCATTAAGCCACATTCCCAGCCCTATTTGGTATTCTATTTAGACAGACAGGGTTTCTCAGTGCCTTGCTTTTGCTGAGGCTGGCTTTTAACTCGCAATCCTCCTGTCTCAGCCTCCCGAGTTACTGGGATGATAGGTGTGCATCACCACACCCAGCTAGGTTTCAAGCTTTGAAGAAAACACTAAAAGGACCAATTATTCCAAGCCTAGACCACCTGCCTCCACATCCTTCTCTCTTTACACCCACCCAGCTGGATGGCCAAACTCTGCAACTTTCCCAATGTTAAATGGCTGCACGATGTGGCCATTAGTGCAGGGTGTCAGGATGGGGAGCAACACCTTCCTCATGACAGCAAGTTTGGGGCATTTTTGCATCCATATGGGGATTGTCTACGTAATTCTCAATTTTCCCAAATCAAAAACTGGGATATACAGACTGGAAAAAGTTTTCAAGATTCAAGGACATTGATAATTTAAGAAGATAAGAGTCTAGACTATTTTAAGCTTTGTAACAGAAAAGCCAGATAAATGGTGAGGTAGAAGGCCCTGCATGTCATCTTAAGGGAGCTCTGACAGCCACACTCATCTCAGGATGAAGCATGGGACTATGAGATCACATTTTTATTTTTATTTGTTGTTTTCAGTTCTGGGAATTGAGTGGGGGCTACACATGTGCTAAGAAAGTACCCTACTTTTGAAATACACCCAAAGTCCTTTCTATTTTTATTTTAAGACAGGGTCTCACAAGGTTTTCTGAGCTAGCTTCAAACTTTCAATCCTCCTGCCTCAGCCTCCTGAGTAGCTGGGATTACAGGTGTGCACCAATATTCCTGGCTGAAGGTCAGATTTTTATCTAGTTTCTGAATCTGGTACAGTTAGCCTTATGTATCTGCAGTTCTGCGCCTGTGAATTCAACCAACTATGAATCAAAAATATTCAGAAAGAACTGTGTCCTGAAGAGTAGCTTTTTTTTCTTGTTATTATTTCCTAAAAATATGATAAATGAGTATTTACATAGCATTCAATTTGCATAAAGTATAATAAGAAACCTAGAGATGATTTTTTAAAAGTCTATGGGAAAACTGGGGATGTGGCTCAAGCAGTAGCGTGCTCGCCTGTCATGCGCGCGGCGCTGGGTTCAATACTCAGCACCACACACAAATAAATATGTTGTGTCCACAGAAAACTAAAAAATAAATATTAAAACATTCTCTCTCTCTCTCTCTCTCTCTCTCTCTCTCTCTCTCTCTTTCTCTCTCTCTCTTTAAAAAAAAAAGTCTATGAGAGGCCAAGTACAATGGTGCACACCTGTAATTCCAGTGCCTTGGGAGGCTGAGGTAGGAGGTTCACAAGTTCAAACCCAGCCTCAGCATCTTAGTGAGACTCTGTGCAACTTAGCAAGACCCTGTCTTTAAATAAAATATAAAAAGGGCTGGTGTTGTGGCTCAGTGCTTAAGAACCTTCGGCTCAATCCCCAGTACCATTAAAAAAAATAGTTTACAGGAGGATATTTGTGGGCCACAAGCAAATACTGTGCCATGACATATGTACAGCCAGACATATGTACTTTGTGTACAGCCAGAGATATGAAAAATTGCGCTCTATATGTGAAAAAAAGAAAAAATAAAATAAAGACACGCTATCCATCTACAACTAAAAAAGTTTTTAAAAAACACTGATTATATCTGTCTTTCACTTTTCTCAAATTAAAAAAACAAAACAGGGAAGGGGTGCAACTCAATGGCAGAGCTCTTGCCTAGGATGTGTGAGGCCCTGGGTTCCATCCCCAGTCCCACAAAAATAAAACAAAGCAAAAAAAACCAAAAAAACTTCAGCACTACATGACTACAGGTATGCTTGATGTGGATCCCCAACATGACACAGTCCAGATGTAGAACAGTGGTGTTAGTGATCCTATAGTTCATATGATTCATCTGCTGGAATGGACAGCCCAGAGCCTCAGGTTCCAAGGGATGGAAGCTGAGTCCACATACCTGATACTTTGGAAGCCGGCATGAGGTCTGTGGTTGATACCTCCTATTTTAGCACCACAGTCAACACAGAAGCTCTGCTCCATCGGCCTGCCGCACTGGGACATAGAGGGGACACACAGTTAGCACTGCATCCAGCATTGGTACATGTGCAGAAGCCACCCTGCATAGGAGGTGGTGTGTGCCACAGACTGCATCTGGTGCATGTGTGTGTTAGGGAGGAGAAGGAGCCCTGGGGAGAGGGTGGGCACTTAACCACATATACTGTCCATGGGCAAATGTGGCTTCCCTCATTCCCTAGGCCCTCCCTCCCCTCCCAGATGGGAAATGCACATTTTGAGCCTCCCCCAAACACCATGGCTCACCTCTCCTACAGAACATGGATGACCTTAGGGACAAGCTGTTCAAAGAACAATAGGACACATGTTAGCTAGTGAGACTCCACCAAATGACTTATGTGGGAAGGGGAAGTTGCCCATGTCCTCATGATCTCACCAGAAGCCTTGAGCCATGCCATCAGCTAAGTTTACTTGACATGTCAAGTAAACTGGAGCTCAGTGAACAAATGTCATCAGTGAAAAATGTCTGCATTTAGCTTTCAGAGAGAGGTTAGATTCCAGACACACACCAGGAGTAACTTAGTGGCAGGGGATAGTATTTATACTTTTCTATTCTCTTGGATTTTTCCTTTTATGGCAAGAGAATGATTTAGAACAACTTAAAAGCTAGTTTTAGAAGGTTACTTACTCAAGGCAACAGCATAACTCACATACAGTCAGAGGTTATATATGGCTGTCTCCCAGGTCCAGACTACAGGAAGCTCTCTCTGGGTCAAAAACCCCTGATTTGTGACTGGCCTTTGAATGAGCCTCAACATGGTCCCCAGGTCCCCCTTATTCCAAATGGCATGTTCTGCCGAGCAACAGTGCATTCCAAAAGGCCTTTTCCCATGACTATGCAGGGAAATGATTTGGTCATCTAGCCAGCCAAGTCTGTGGCCCTCGAACCACCAGGAGGAGGCAGGGGATATGGGCCTTCAGCAGAACCTTGTGAAGCCAAGTCCAACCTCTTGTGAAGCCAAGTCCAATCTGGCATGGCTGCAGGCTAACCTTCCAAACTGAGAGGAGTGAGATCCTTCCCCTTACACTGATACTCACTATACCAGTGGACGCTTTCCAGACCCTCCCACTTCTGGGCTTGAGCCATCAGGTCTTCAGGCATCGTTGGAAGAAAAGCATTCTGAAAGACCAAGAGCAGAAGTGGCCCTGCTGAGTGAGCCTGTGGGTTGTAGCTGCAACCCAGCAAGAGGCACAGAGTAAGAAAGTTTCTTCTCTGTTCAAGAGCTGTTTACAGAGGATGAACAACAGCTCTGTGTGAAATGGCAAAGGGTAGGGCATGTTTTTACCAGGACTGTGCTGAAGGATCAAGTGGGGCAACAGGGCAGAGAATCTAGAAGATGGACAAGTCGGAGAGTTCCCACAGCCACAGGCCAGGTCTCAACATGAAAAACCCTGAAGTTTCACTGTGAAACCAAAGTCATCATCATGCAGCTTACCGCCATGCTGGCTGGGGAGAAGGCCAAATTCCTCAGGGGCACCAAGAATTTGCTCTGTCCACACAGAAGGACAGCCGCAGTGTGAACAGCCATTTCTGTCACTGTTCCTTCAAGGCTGTCGGCACCAGAGCCTGCGCTCAGCAAGGGCAGAGTGTTGGCCACGAGGGATGCTGCGAAAGGCCTGACCCCCGGAGGAGACAGGATCCTGCTGTCCTCAACAAACCTGCTCACAGCCTCGCATTGCTGGCACGAAAGACATTTTTCATGTCAAAGAAGAATACTGTGTGAACTTAGGGTTTTCTCTTTGAAAGTCACACATTTCAATACTGAGTGCACATCAAATATTAAGATAAATATAGTTAAATGATCACTAATGGAGGAGAAATTCATCAGGAAAGAGAATTTTCATATAGAAACACAGCAACCACATTCCTGAGTGCAGATCTCAACACTCTGTTTTGGTAAACATTAGGTAATATTCCTGAGACTGTAAGTTTGGGTTAAACAACGAATAATTCTTCCACATAACAAGGGTACACCCTCTATCCTAGATAGGAAATTATGGAAGGTCATAATTCCTATTATCTTGATAGGAAATAAAAGTTTATCACTTCTACTGTGCTCAGAAAGTTCCTCCTAATCATGAGACTGAACTCAAGCCCCAATGTGTCACTCACCTCTGGCTTAGGGTGGAGGTTCAAGTTGTGGGAGCAGTGGAGAGCAGCCACTTCTCGGAACAGCGCCAGCAGCAGGTAGACGGCCTGTTGAGCTCCGGGGCTCCTGCAGGCCTGCGGGTGGGGCGTGGAGCGAGCCCTCAGAAGCTACATAGTGCTACCTGGAGCAACCTTCCCTGGGCCACGCACCATGGTCCTCCACGCACATGACTGGGGCTATGAGTTCATGAGACAGGCTCAGGTTATCCTCAGTGCACAAGGGCCAGGCAGCCATGATGGAGAAACAGAAGTCAGCACCTGTTCTCCTCCAACTACTTCACTGGTCTTGGAAATGTTTCCTGAGAGGTTTTTCTATTTCCTCTTTCCAGCATAAGGCCCAAATAAACTGGGACTCAAAAAGGAAGCAAGACCAGAACAATTTAAAGATTAGAATCCTGGGGCTGGGGTTGTAGCTCAGTGTTAGAGCTCTTGCCTAGCATGTGTGAGGCACTGGGTTTGATCCTCAGGACTGCATAAAAAGTAAATAAATAAATAAAATAAAGGTATTGTGTCCATATACAACTAAAAATGTTTTTAAAAGATTAGAATCCTAAATCTCTGTATCAACATCAAAATAGACACATAAGCATATATGTGGATTGTGAATCCATACAGCTATGAATTTTGCTAATTGTCCTGACATCTTTCACTTACCAGTGAGACCATGGGCATCTGCCTCCTGGCATATAGTGTCACTCTAGGGGCTGTTCAGAGGCCCTCTCCACCACATCTGCATCCTTTGACATAACCAAGGTCAGGGGGGCCACCTACATCAGGGAGAATCTTTGAGCCCATCCTACCATGAGAGCAGCCTCGAGGCCGGAGGCCTTGCACTCGAGCATGGCTTTGCCCACTGCATCACGAAGTGCCTTGTACTTCTCCCCATGCACCAGGTATTGGTCCATCTGGCCCATGTGGTCTTTCTGCAGCTCAAAAGAAAAGGGTTAGTCATGGTGGAGTGGGTTGAGGGGTTCTGCAAGGCCCATCTCCATAGGCTAAGAAAGACAGCAGACACCACTGGAGGCTGGAGGTAGCTCAGCTGGGACTCCCTGTAGGGTCCAGGCATGACAGTCCTGGGAGTCTTCAGGAGCATGTCTTCCATAGGGTCGGAGAGCCCAGGGAGGAGGGAGGCTGACCCTGGAGCTTCTTGCTTTCTCTACACATGGCACCACCCTAAGCGAGGTGACAAAAAACATGTCATCCCTGAGTCCCAGTTGGTCATATTAAAGATGCCAGGAGCTCCAGTGCCATATTTTTTAACCCTAGGACAGTAAGAATTTTCAAATTTTGAGCACTGGGAACAGAGAAGCCTGAAAGCCAAACTCATTACACTTGGCTTTCAAGTCTACCCACCTCTGCCTGGCACAGAGCACAAGACACAGCCTGCAAGAGGTCACCTTTTAATTTACTGGAAGCAAATATTTTAAAAAAATACTCATTCACTTTCCCTGAAGTGAAGCCTAGATAAAATGCAGGTGAACAACGAACCAGAAACACACACAAGTGTGCACACACATGTGTCCATGCCTACCTTTGCCCTATAGCAAATGGCCTAAGCCCACCCTGAAGCAGAGACCAAGGACCAGATGCCTGCCTGTGTCCTGCCTGTCGTGAGGGCTGGGAGGGTGAGGAGTGGTGCCCATAGCTTGCCCGCTCTGCCAGGGACCTGCGTCTCACCTGCTGTGCAATGACTCCCTTGGGAAACACCCACTGGCATTGATGGCCCTCCCTGGAGAGGCTTTTCACAAATTCCATCCCACGCAGGCTCGAAAGCCTCCGGACCAGGTACACGCGGTGCCAGTCATTCCCTGCCTGGGTGCAGAACTGCTGGACGTGCCGCAGGTAGCCCTGCTGTTCCTCAGCCAGCTCTGAAAGTGCAAGGAGAAAGCTGGTTAGTGACTGAGGACTGAGGGCCTGCTTCTGGGGAACTCAGTAAAAAACACCCAGAAGAGGGGACCATGGTAAGGGCCAGCAAGACCATAAGGACAGTTCCTGTCCTTCTGAACCTGTAGCTAACTTCTCCAAGGTAGAGAAGACCTGCCTGATCCCTCCTGAAACTCCAGGAGGAGGTCAGAAGCTCTGTCAAGACACAGGCGAGTCCTGGCCACCTCCTGCAGGAACTCTACAGACGCAGCAGTGGCAGGTCCTTGGCCTTGTCTCTCTGAGGAGCAGGTTTGTAGGAAATGGCCTTCCTCCTTCAGCCAGTCGAGTTCACTCCTTGTGCAGTAAGCACTGGTCTTCTCCTGAATTGAATCCTAAGGAACAGAGAACAAGAAAGAAAAGGATATTATACTTTGTAAGAGGCAACTCCCCAACCTTCTAAAATTTCCAGTGAGAATTCAAGGGAAAATAAAGACCATTATTGTAGATCTAAGTATAAATTTTTTGGTTCATAGAAAACAACTGAAAAAGCAAACATATAAGAAAAAAATGTGTATAATCTTGAATTTGGAAATAAAAATATGAAGACATTAAAAAGGATTCATGATCTCGCCAGCTGGGGATGACCATTGCTAACCCTGAGGTGTAATCCTCCAGGCTGTGGTGTCTTCGCTTTGCACCTGCACGCATGTGACTGACAATGTAGTCACACACTGCTTAACAACAGGGACACCTGCAAGAATGCATCCTTAGGGACTTTCAATGTTGTGTAAACATCAGACAGCTTCAGATACTAGGTAAGGATCTCACGAGACCACCATCACACATGCAGTGAAGGAAACATGACCAAGTGGCTTCTGACTGTGTGTGTGACATCTAAGAGCAGAGCAATGTCTTTGAAACATCTTTATTTTTCCACACGGAAAAGAAGCATCTGTTAATTGTACTGAATAAAGCTGCATTCTGACAGTTTTCGGAAACTCTGCCACTGCCTAAACCATATGGTTTAGATGGTTTGCAGAAGAAAAGCAACAAAGAGGCAGCCGGCTTACTTCTAGGCAGTTGATGAAGAGCATATAGAGTTCGGTCTTATCTTCAGTGATGAGCACTTTCTTCTCTAACAGGGACAAATAGGCTTGGATGTAATCTTTCACTGCTTGGAAGCTGTGAAAAGAGAAATATTATTCCTGGTGATGTCAGGATCACCCTACACAAAAGCGCATCTATTAATCAATCTATTATCCAACTCTTTCTCTGTGAGAGTATAAAGGTATAATACATACATATGCAGATATATAGCTTTAACAGCTTTTTATTAAAAATGTTTGCACACTCTTGGAGGAATATGGAATTCCATATTGCAGTTCAGCTGTTCTCAAACATTTTGGTTTGGGGCTCTTTTACAGGCTTAAAATTTATTGAAAACTGCAAGAAATTTTTTGTTCATGTGGGTCAAATCTATCAATGTTTATGGTATTAGAAATTAAAACTAAAAAAGTTCAAGAATATTTATCAATTCATTTAAGATAAAAAGAATAAACCCACATGTGTTAATGATGTTTAGAAGTGTGGCTTTTTTATAGTCCTATAATTCTTGGAAGCCTTGTTTAACAGAAGTCAGCTGACTTCCTACATCTGTTTCTGATGCTATATTGAAGCATATAAAGAAAACCTGGCCTCACACATGATGTAGTTGGAAAAGGAAGAATTTTTTAATAGTCCTTATATATCTTTGGGGTTATTCTTTTTCAATACTGTACCAACACTTTAAAAGTGATCATTTCTGAAGGCTGGTTATGGGACTTGATACCATGTCAGTTATTTTCATCATCAACTATATTACAATCCCATAGACTACTCTGTTATGAATTTTTCCCAGTGCTATGGATTGAATCAAGGGCCTCACTGTGTGCTAGTCAAAAGCTCTATCACTGAGCTGCATATCCAGCCACTGCATCATTTTTTGATTCTGTGACATCAGGCATTGGTCATTTGGAAAAGCTTTGGTTAGCTGAGTAAAGCATATCTTGAGATGTTGGCATCTTTTTAGTCTACAACCTGTTGTTGTAGATACCTACCTACATTCATCAACATCACCAGAGATCTGTGGTCTGGTGGTCACTGGTTCAGGCAAACTGGAAAGGCCTGAGAAAAGCAGCCAATTCTTATCTGGAGACATTTAGGAGTGGAATTCTTTGAGATAACCACTGTCCCCTGGTATGCAATGTTTTGGATCTATTTCCTGCTTCTACACAACATTAAAAATCACAGCCTCAGGCTGAGGTTTTAGCTCAGTGGTGGAGCACTTTCTCCTCAGGTTTGAGGCACTGGGTTCCATCTTCAGCACCACATAAAAATAAACAAACAAAATAAAGATATGCATTCAACTATAAGAAATATTTTTAAAAAATTGAAACCCCAGGGGTTGAGATTTAGTAAGGCTCATATGTGAAACTGGCATTTGAAAAACTACATATGCACAGTGGAGAAGATGACCATGACTATGGTTGCAATTTCCTTCATGCAAAGAAGCTTTGGCAATGTTACTGCAAATATGGACATGTTGAATAGGCAAATTACTGTCTCAGGATTATTTTTAAAAACTCTGAGGTCTGGGACCCCTCCCCACCAAAGGGTCTCTGCCAGCACGCTGAGAATTGAAGCTCAATGAACACACAGGATCAGCCAGAGGACACCATGCTTGAACATCACTGACCGCCTGTCTAACTGAGAAAACACATAGTCCGCGTGCTGTGGAATCTTGAACTGGAGGACACTGAGGCTAAGAGGCTAAGGTACAGTCTGAGTTACCACCTGCAAATCACACCCTGGGGTGGCCATGAAGCTAGGGTCAGAACCACCATTCATAATGCATGGGTTCTGCATGCTTCATCACACCAAGGGTCCTTCCCAGAACTCTGTCTTCTTACTTGTACCAGACCCTGGCAATGTCCAACTCACATGCCCACAGGGTTCAGTGTCTAAACATAAGCAACAGAGACCAGGTTTCCTCGCACTGAAGAAACTTTCCCAGATCATGAGCTAGGATATTTGGCAGCACAAAGACCAAGCACAGCTCAGCCCAGAGAAACTGAGGCCTCAGACAAGTGTGCCTTCAGGGAGCCACTCCCACCTGTACTTCAGGAACAGCTTCAGCACCACGGAGCGGATGACAGGAGTCTTATCCACAGCATCATCAAATGGCGAGAGAGACTTGGTGTGTTCCCGGTATCCTTAGCCAGAAAGAAAAAGGTGCTACTGCTCATATCATGGCACAAAACAGAGAGTAACCGAATCAAGGTTTGAAGGAAAAAAGTAACTCACGTTGGGGAGCATCTCTCAAAAGCTCCTTCCGCACAAAGAGTAGAGACAGCAGCTCATCAATCACACTCTTCTGAGGAGGGGTACTGTCTTTGAAGCACATGGTAGAAACCAGATCCATGAAGAAACTGTTGCACATCTGCCGGAACTGGGCGTGTTTCCCAATGGCCACCCTGAGGAAACAGTGAAAACCCAGTCAGAGGATTCAGAGTGTTCCCAAATCCCTGCATGCAGAATGATTTGAGATTCAGACAGCAAATCATTTTACATCAACAGATGCAAGTGTCTACTTCTGTTAATTAGTTTGTCTTCAAAACTGCAGACAGTTTCTACTCACATCTCTTTCAGGAACGCCTCCATCATTGAACCAGGCAAAGCCTGTCACAGAACACTTTACTGGGAGGAAAGAGAGGGCAAAGCCACCAGGGATGGAGCATGACCATGGTCTGAAGCCCACAGCACCATAGCTCTCTTCCCGCACCTCCCAAAGGCTGGGCAAGAGCAGGTGTGTGGCTTGATAGTAGAGGGCTTTCTTGCCTAGCCTGCACAAGGCCTGGAGTCCACTCCTGTACACACCACTCAGATGAAAAGGAGGATAGAAAAGCTGTATCTAAGTTTCTTGGGTCTCTTTCAAGGGCTTCATTTATTAGTTTCTGAATTTTGCTGTCTCAAAATGTTGCGGGACATGTGTGTCTTGGGGAGAGGAATTCTGAGATACCCCAAAGGGAGTCTCACTTCAGAGAGTTCTCTGAAGCCAGGCTTTTATCAGATGGAGGTTAATAGAAATTGAATTTCTGAATATTATATTTGAGAAAAAAGGACAGAAAAAAGAGGAAGACTTTTAAAGAGAAAAGTGTTTTACCTGTGCTTTTGGGAAACTGTCATAGAGAACTCCTCTGGCAGGACAGTTAAACAGTAGGGGCAGGTCATTTGCCTGGAGACGAGCCAGATCTTGATGCAAGGCAAGCAGTACACATGGTCACAGGGCAGACACACAGGATCTTGAGCATCTCCCAGGCAAATGAGGCATGGCTGAACTCCAAACCTGAAATCCAATCTTTAAATTTCAATCTCCAAGGCAGACACCAGCACCCCAGGGGCAGCAATCCCTCCCGCCTGGAGCCCAGACCCTCTCTCACCTGGCTAGGCTCTTGCTGGCTTGCTCCTTGCACTCACAGAGAATGGTCATCACAGCCACAAAGGGCCTGTGGGTCTTGAGGTCAGGGTTCCCTTGAAGACACTGGAGGAGAAAGGCCTGGTGAGGGGTGGCACCCATTGAGGAGGGGCAGCCCAAGGCCTCAGGGATTCTTAGCAGTTTCCCATCCTTTTATCTCTTTGTGGCTCTGCTGCTTTTAAAAGAGAAGAACCAAATTCCCAGTGTCTAAATTTTCCCTCTTCCTTCCTTTTCTTTTCAGGTCTGCCCCTTCCCTTCTCTTGATGAATTTCAATCTTTAAATGATAGTAATGTAATGACCATTGCTACACACCATTAAGCTCTGAGAGACCTCAGCATTTTTGTAATATTGGCTTTAGATCTTGTTTTATTTATTTACTTATTTAGAGATGGGATCTTGCTGTGTTGTCCAAGCTGCTCTCAAACTCCTGGACTCAAGCCATCTTCCTGCCTCAGCCACCTGAGGAGCTGGGCTACAGGTATGTACTGCCACCCCTAGTTATATCATATTTTAAAGGAACAACACATAGATCCAGTTGTGGCAGCACAGGCAGCCCTTTCTAATTAAGTTTCCCCCCTCCGCTCCCCGGTAACCACATTCCTAAGCTTCTCTGAGGTCTTGTGTGCCTGTGTAAACATCTTGCCATCGTCCTGTGCCATTCTGCCCTTTAAACCCTGTGGCCTGGGAGGCCCCACTGCAGGCCCAATTCTGTGAGTTCCTGGTTGGGAGATCAGCTGCAGATCACTGGCATTAACCACTGTATGGCAGCTCCCATGAATAATTCAGATACCTGTTTCCAGTAATGGATATTTAGTGTGTATTTGGGTTTTCACGATTCTAAAGAGTGCTGTACTAACAGTCTAGCGTATGTCTGCTTCAGTAAAAACAAGAAGCTGCGCTGGAAAGCAGCTGGGTGGTGCAGCCCTTTCCTGGCATGAATGAGGCCCAGAGTTCCACCTGAGGACCACAAAATAAATCAAAGTGTGTCCAGGACACTCATTTAGAAATGCACATCTTCAGCAATGCAGGATAGTGAATTTAATGATTTAATGGCTGTTTCTGAGAGTTTGTGGTCAGGCGTGATATTGAAGCCAGAATTAGACAGGCTGATGGGTCAATTCAGAGAATGGAAGGATTGAAATGTTAATTTCTTCAGAACACTTCTCCACCCTCATCAAGATAACCTGCCCCTGCTCCAACATGTTGCTAAGGTAACCTGTCCCAGGGATTGTCCCTCCCTATAGGGAGTTTTAATTAAGCCCCCTTTCTGCCCACTTCACTCCACTTTGACCCCTCCAGCCCATCTGCTTTTCACCTTTTGGCCATCCCACCAAGCATCTTCTGGGCCTAGTCACTTACACAGGAAGGAGAGAGATAAAAGAGAAGAGAACAGGAGAACAAAGGAAGCCTAGAACATATAAAAAGGCAGAACACCCTCACTTCTTGGGATACCAGGATACCGGCTATGGCCCCCTTCTCCCTTCTGGGAGAAGTCTATGTTACCCATTTTTAAATATGCTTTACATGCTTGCCTCTGCATGTTTCTCTAATGTTCAAACTTCACCATGTAAGGAAGCAAAACTTGTCACTGGTAACCTGTGGTATCAATGTTAGTACTGATGTTCTATAAGAGCATTATACAAATAAGAATAGTTTCCTATTGCTACTTTGCCGAGGGTATATTTTTTCTAAATCATACATTTTTTCAAATGTTCTCTTTACCTTTTGAAATTATTATTTAGAGTTTATTTTTTAGCTTATATAACTGATGACATTCATAGATATTTTTTAGCCATCCTTGAATTCCCAGGATTGATCAAACTTGGAAATGATGTGTGTTTATTATCCTGATAAATTTGATTTGTTAATTAACAAACCAACTCAGCAATGGATAAAGCACTTAGACATTTCTCCAAAGATACATAAATACCTGAGAAGCACAAGAAAAGGAGCTCAGCATCACTAGCTATTATGGCAATGAATATCTAAACCCTCTGAGGACTGGGGTAGTAGCTCAGTGGTAGAACACTAGACTAGCATGTGTGAGGCTCTGGGTTCTATCCTCAGCACCACAATAAAATAAAGGAATAAATAAAAGTATTCTAAAAAAGCTCTTCATTATTAAAACATTATTCTTCATTATTAAAAACAAACTTCTTCATTATTAAATTCTATTAAAATTCTTCATTTTTAAAACAAAACAAAACAAAAAACTCTGAACCAGGCAAGGTAGCACATACTCAGCGATCAAGAAGCCTGAGGCAGGAGGATCACATGTTCAAGGCAAGTCTCAGCAACCTAGCCAAATCCTGACTCAAAATTTAAAAAGAGGCTGAGATGTAGCTCAGTGGTAGAGCACCCCTGCATTCTATCACCAGGACAAAATAAAAAAGAGAGAGAGAGAGACAGAGAAATTTAATAAATTGATACTGTGAGTCCCCTTCTAGTTATACATCCAAAAGTAGTAAAAGCAGGCCTCAAATAAGTTGGTGAACACCAAAGTTCACAGCAATCACAACCGTCACAAGGCCTCTGACATTCTGGTCAAGTCTGGGTATGCCAATCTATTTCCTATGTGCCTGCCTGCATTTCAAAGGCTGCATACCTGTCTACAATGGCCTTTCTCAGACACCCTGACAGTGGGCACTCTGGAGGTCAATGGCATTCCAACCACAGGATGAGATCACACAACAGTTACCCTAGCCCAGGTCATGGGGTGAAAGAGGTGGGAATCTGGTTGTGCTGAGTGACCATTGTTGCCAGACAGCCTAGCCACAGGATGGTGGCTTTCTCTGAGGGGCACTGGTTGTGCTACCATTGGCTTTATCTGGTGTTGGGAGCAGAGGCTCAGTGGTTTTCTATTCCAGTGGTCCAATGAATTTCATGTATTTTGAAGTCCCCCCCTCCAGTGGCATTCTCCTGCATCACTTTCACCCTGCTCAGGGTGGTGGTGACTTTGTCCCTGAGGGCTAGGATGCTGGCCTGCTCTAGGTCAGCTTGGAGGTGGGTGGAGCCTAACTCTTCAGCTCTTGCAAAGCATCCACAAGCAAGTTTCCTGCAAAAGTCCCGTTCTACATAGTCATTATTATCCCTAAGTGAGATGCCACGATATAGCAATCAGGCAGGGCAAACTCATGAACAACACATGTCTCTGCATCCCACCAAGAGACTTGCCCGTGCTCACCTTGTCTAGTGAGAAGACGTACTTGGTCACCAGCTGGCCCAGCTCAGGAATCTGGCTCTCAGTCCCCAGGAGCACGTGTTCCACAAAGAGTGCAATAGAGAAAACACGACTCCACTGGGTTCTGTCAAAAGAGGGTATTACACACTCAGCTCCAACAGAGAACTCTGAGACAGGAGGAGGGATGAGAAGGCAGGTGTAAGGCAGCACGGGAAGGCGAGCTGACAGGAGGGATTATCCACCAGCCCTGCCCTCAGCACTCCCCCAGCTCTCCATGCAGGCAGGACTTTGGGTCTCAATTTGCTATCTCAGCATGCTCAGCCACTGTGCTCACTCTCTCATAATCCTTCACACAGTGAGTTCCTCTTGACCCTCACAGCATAGCACAGGTTGGGACCCTCCCCACCCTGAAGGCCTGCCCCTCTGCTTGCCCTGCCTGCCCCGGTCCATTCTAATGGCTCCTTGCCACCACAGTGGTTCTCCAGGTGCAGCTGAATAACCTGCCTTTCTGTGGCTCTGGCGCACCATGGCCTCCCTGCATGTGGTTATCCTCTTTCTCAAGCATCTAACGAGATGCCTGGCACTTGACAGGGTACATCAAGCGCAGAGTAAGTGCACAAAGAGCCCTTCCCGTGGAAGGAGCACCTGCTCACCCTGCTTCCAGGTGTGCCAGGACCTGGAGTCCACTGATGATCACAGGCCGAGCATGCCAGGGAGAGCCGGGCTCTGGGTCTCACCTGATCTCCACAGTGACAGTTCTGGCTGTGCTCCCACTGCCTCGCAAGTACCCATCCGAGCAGACGAGCTCCAGCGGTATGGACAGCTTCTTCACCAGTTGTAGCCAGGCCTGGGGATTTGGCTTCAAGATGTCTCTTATCAGCATTTCAGCACAGGCCATTGCAGCCAACACATCTAGTGTCTGGGAAGAGGAGAGTGGTCACATGACCCCACAGGGCCTCTTCGGCCAGAGGTCCTGGCAGAGTGTGTCCTTGCATTCCAGGCTCATAACCTGCTCCTTTGGGTCTTGGGATAGAGGAAGCACTATCCAGGTGTTCCCAACACCTCTGGGCTATGCTGACTCCCAGGCCCCTAAAGGATCTCTCCTGAGGGGGGCTGTACCATCTCACTGCCAGCCATGTCGTGCTTCTGTACAACTTCAGTGAGGCTCTGTAGAATCTGTGGGTGGATGGTCAAGATTCTGGATAGGTTGTGCAGCCGGGTCTTGAAATGTTGATAGGCCAGGTGCACCCAAGGCAGGTAGAGCCCTTCCTCGGGCCTCTCTGAGGCTGCTCGCAGCTCACAGACACAGCACCACAGCGCCATCTGCAGAAACTAGGGTTTTGAAAGGTTTTCAGTATGAACTTTTAAATTATAAAGAGATGTTTTCCTGTGGGAAATCAGAACTATTCAAAAATCACAAAAAAAAGAGAATTACAACCCAGACTTCCTATCTTCCGATTGCTTTTCAGTAGAGCCTCTAGCCATTTTCCTAGCTGTGCCTTTCCTCAGAATCATCCTCAATTCAAGATCACTGTGTTCCTGATTTTCTCCACTCAAGATTAGATTATGAGAATCCTCTATCACTCATTATCTGTGCAAACATTGTTTTTCAATGGTTGCAAACAACCATTTTAAAATGGACATACTATAATTTGTCCCTTCTTCATTTATTGGACATTCAAATTGTTTCTAATTCTTCATAATCAGACAAAAAGCAGGAAAACCTTGCTGTGGGGGGGGGGCAGGCTCTCTAATCACCCTGCCATGACCACTGCTCAGCATCTGCCCAGGAAGCCTGTAAGCCCTCCCTTCTTTTTGAAAACTAAGTTTTGCCAGATGAGCAGGTACAACTGGCATCTAGAGACTCTATATGTTCTCTTGAGTCACTGGTAGGGCTAAGCATGTGAGCAAAGCTTTCTAGAAACTTGCACAATTACACCCTGTGTAGCTGGCTTATAACTTCTACCCATTTAAAAAATAAGAGTATATTCTGCTCATTCTCTGCAAACTCCTTGCTAACCTTTCATCATGCTGGCTAGAGTATATTCTCTTATATTCTCCACCTTCTTTTTCTGCTCTGCGTGTGACTACCAGGCAGCTGAGTTTCCATCTTGGGCTGGGCTCTGGCTCTGCAGTCAGCACTTGCCTAGTGGGACTGAGGCTCTAGGTTTTCTCCCCAGCACCAAAACCAAAATCTATCAATCTTTCCACTGAATTTCACTCATTATTCTTACCTTAAGAGGTCAGTTACATATTTATCTTAATTTTGTCAAGAGAAACTCAACAATTTCAAGAGGGGTGATACAAGGAATCTGGAAAGCTTCTCAAGTTACTAGAATGTGCATTCCTGGAGGCCTTGGGGAGTGATGAGGATTGGCCCTGTGTTCTGAGCAGCTCAGGGGACATTCTTAGCCTAGCATTCTGCATGGCTTCATTCTGTTCTAATGAATGCCTGGCACTTGACAGGGTTCATCAAGCGCAGATGAACCTACATGGTAGCACTAGCTATCAAAAGCTGAGTTCCCATGTTTGTCCCCAGTCCAGACCATGCAATTTCCACACATGACCTTGAGTGGATACCTACCTTCAACTCCTCCCCGGTGGATACTCTCATGGTGAAAAGCAAGAAGTCCCTCAAGTAGCACTGAACCAGCTCCTGATGCTGCTCTCCAGGGAGCTTGGCAAGAAACATGCCCAGGGGAGTCTGCTGGAAGATTTCTACTAACTTATCTGACCGTCCTGCAGGGAGGAAGCCAGAGTGGCTTGAGACAATTGAAGCCACAAGCTGAGAGAAGTTTGCTCCCCAGGAAGGAGAGCCATAGGCTAGAGCAGCCCCTGGGGGTGACTCAGAGACAAAGTGATATTAGTTGCCTTATGGGACTAGAGACTGGTGGATGTATAGACTAGGGGACACAGAAAGGAAGGCAGGATCAACATTCAATTTAGGCCATGCTAGCCCCAACAAGAAAAAAACATCTGAGGGAGTCTGAGTTTTGTGCTGCATGAGTATTCAGTGTAATGGGCTCCAGTAACCCTGGGTTCCTAGGGAATCAGGACTGAGAGGGCTACTCATCAGGGCTGGGGCCAGAGACTATGCCAACCAGGAGATTTGCCTTCCAGCAGATGGGGAGTTGGCTCCCAGCTGCACACTCTGCTGGACCAGCAGGGTTGGGTAGGGCATTGTCCTAGGTGAAGAAACACCCTCTCAGCAGGGAACAGACTGCTTCACATTGGTTTAGGATATGCAGCAGAATACAGACCCAGGAAAACAAGTTCACTTTTTTACTGGTTCTCTAAGTGAATGCTGAAAAGATGAGTTCATGTGTACATGAAAGATGACTTCCAAAAACACAGCCCTGCCACTGGCTTTTTTGGAATGACTATGGCCAAACTCAGCCCCCAGCAAGTGACAGCAAAGCACACACTCTCTAGCTTGTGTGACTCAGGATGGATGAACGGCTTATCATGGAAGAAGGGGACACACTTTCATTGCTGGCATTTGCTGAGAAAGTTTAAAGGGGACCTTTCCTGGTTCTGAGCCTCAGGACAGGAATGGTCAACTTGCAGCAGGTAGCAAGCCCCGTCCCTGCTGGAACATACTCCAGTTCACCAGCCTGCTGCTCAGTACACTACTAAATCACCTCACAGGCTCACTTGATGGTGTGACTTACAGGCTTCTGGCCTCCTGATGACTCTCACTCCTTCAGCAGAAATTTCAAAATGAAGGCAGGACATGAACTTGAGCCTATTCCACATGCAAAGTGTGAAAACTACAAGTCCCAGAATTTACCAGGTGCTGGCTGCTGTCTGCCCACTGATGGTCAGGCAGTGTCTTTGTGGATAAAGGCTGCTTCACCAGGGCTGCATCGGGCCCACGTTGAGCAGGTCTCACCTTTTACATCCATGATGTACTGGGCCTGGACCCAGAGCTCTTCCACATAGTCCCTGATTCTCCAGCTGAAGGGGACACTGTTGCAAGCACCCTCGGGAAGGCTCATATAGTTCTGCACCATGATGGAGGACATCTCACTCTTGGATCTGCAGTGAGGTGAGGAGAATGAGAGGTGAAGTTGCTGTGGGCCAGAGGTGGCTCCATGGTAGAGTGCTTGCCTGGCATGTGTAAGGCCCTGGGTTCCATCCTCTGCACCACATCAAAATAAAACAAGGCTGCATAGACAGTTGCTGTCTCCTTTGATGGCCAGGACTCCTGCTGAACAAGAACTGGTGGGCTACCTCATAACCCCTGATAACAGATAGAATGAAGCAGGCCACCTATGCAGGGCCTAGGAGGGGCCCAAAGCCTCAGGCAGAAACAGGTCTCCAGTGCCTGCGCCTGTCCCTCCCCTGCACCTTATTGGCCTACATTCCACAAATGAAGTCCCTGCAATCTGAACAGGAAACTTGGGAAGGCCCCGCACAAAACAGGGATAGTGAGTCTGGTCTGATCAGAAGCTCGAGGTTGCCATCTCTGTCGATGAGAGAGATCATGCATAATGGAGCATGAGCATGATTAAGGACATATTCTTTCCAAAGGGCAGTGTCCCCACTGCACACAGAGTCCAACCTGGCTTTCTGAGCTATCACAGGTGCCCTGAGAGAAGAAAATAAGGAGAGAGGATATGCAACAAAGGCCTGCAGGATGCCATGGCCTCTAGGATGTAGAAGGAGCTGGCGAAACGTTCCTTGGAAAACAGAGCCTACGTTCTCAAGCCCAGGAGAGCTACTGAGGGTGACGTGTGGATTTTCATTCACCTTATGTTATTCATCACAAGCGGAATGTTCAGCAACTTAGTGTTACTAAAAAAAAACATCCACAGGTCCTGGGCCCAGGCTGGTGAGTCTGGTCTGATCAGAAGCTCGAGGTTGCCATCTCTGTCGATGAGAGAGATCATGCTGGCCAGCAGAGGGGTGACTATGCCTTGGACTCGCTTCCAAAGGGTATGCCTGCAGCAGAGTGGGACAGGGGATAGGGGACAGTGGCTCAGTATCACAGCCAGTGCTGTTCTTGACACCTCCTTCCTCTGTGTCAATAAGCCATCTAGCTTACAAGCCAGGGCTGCAAATTGAAGTTTCTATCACTTTTAAGTACAAGAGATTCACAAATGCAATTGTCTTAAGATTAGTTAGCAGGATTGGATAGAACTTCATTCTACATCTAATAACAGTAACTAGTGCCTTGAAAAGGTGAAGAAATATTTGCTGCATTTTTATATAATTTTTTTCAGAACAAGCCTACTAGGTTCTATAAACAAATCAAATAAAGACCAACTTCACTAAAAAAATTAAATGAATATTTTAAGAAAAAAAGTAGCTATAGATAAAATAAAGATGAAGAGATCAAACTAAATTTGATACAAAGTTAAATAAGAAAACATGTTTATCTAGAATTCGGCTTTTCTTATAGGTGTTTCTGTAACTAACCCTGAGTACTTTAGACTGACAGTGCTTAATTGGTTGAATTAACTACATCTCACGTTCATGCTAAAATGATATATTTTTTACTCATGATAAAAGACAAGAATTAATAAATATTTGTTTTGGGGGAAAAAAGTGAAGCCCTTTGTAGGGAATTTTTTTTCTGGATATATAGTACACAGGATTCTAGAGATAATTTAAAAACATTATACTGAGAAAAAAAATCCCATTAGGCAAGGACAATGACCTTGACTTAAGACCCCAGACTAGAACACACACAATGGATGTGGGGGAGGTGGTGAAAGGGGCCCTGGGCCGGAGCAGCTGAGAGCCCTGAAAAGTGCTCCAGAGTAACAGTCACCGCAGAGGGTCTCCAAGAGACCAAATTTAAAACAACTTGAGAATCAAAAAAAAAAAAAAAATGAAGGCAACAGGCTGCATAACATGATGAACTAAAAACCAGAGGACTCCTGGCATAAAGGACTCCAAGGAGGCTTCCTATCTAGCCCCAAGGGTATGTGACATTAAGTCCTGGACACACAGTGCTGGTGAAGTGTCATGACATCCTGCCAGCCTCAGAAATGAGCATTGAGGGTACAGTGCAAGCAGGTCCAGTTGTTCCTGGGTGTTGCTGGTGACCACGGGGAAGAAACTGGTCTCGGGTGCTGTGGAGACCATGGGGCAGTGAAAAGGGAGGCTGGCAAACCCATCAAGGCCAGAGCAACAGTGGCAAAGGGGCGATGGGACATGGCTTGGACATGTGCTAGGAAAGGGAGACAGACAATTCAGGGAGACAAAAGCATGTTCAGTTTCTGGGCTCACAAACTTCCTTCAGACAATGTAACTAGGAAAGAAGTCAAGGAGCACTGCAGAGAGAACTTGAAACAGAAAACTTCCTGTGATGAGGAAGCCAGCACCCATGGGCCCTGGCCTCTCAGGACTCTGCCATCGCCCACATTCCCCCTGTGGGCCACGTGGCGCAGCAGGCCTGGAGCCAGGGGGTCAGAAGGGCAGAGCTGGAGGGACCTGGAGAACCTCAGTGGCCTAAGATCATCCAGCCAACAGGTGGTTTCAGACCCTCAGACCCTCCATCTGAGACCCTGAGCAACCCTCCTGTCCCCATAGCACAGGCTCCTCAAAGGTTGTCTCAAGTCTGAAGAAAAGGGTCATGGTATTATAGGATAATAAATGATTATGGATAATAAATGACACTCCTGGGTCTTATTTTTGTACTTGCTGTTACTTCAAGCTGTAGGGATGGGAAGATAATTTCTGTTACTTCCCTGCACAAAACCATCTCAATTTTAATAACCTTGAATGGCAAACCTGGCTTTGGTTTATGACATGCTGGCAAACATCCTGAGAACAATTTTTTTAAAGTTTTCTATTATGAAAAAAGTTAAGGACACAAAAGCAGAGAAAGGAAGCCAACCATCCCCATGAGCACCATTCAGGTGGCCAACAATCCACCAAGACCAACATCCAGGTGGCCAATAAACACCCTCGGACCACCACCTGCATGGCCAATAACCCACACATGCCCACCATCCAGGTCTGTTTTGGGCTCTTGGAGCAAAAACATAGCTCTGGCCCCGCATAGGTAGAGAAAGAAACACCTGGTGTGCTCCTTCCCCTGGGATGATATAGTAGGTCCCTACACTGCCCACTGCTTGCAGTACCTGAAGGTGCCGGCCTCCTGGAGTGCATCCTGGTTCGCAGCCTCTCGCCCCACCCACTCCTTCAGACTGCAGAGCTGGTTCTCTTCTTGCTTCTTTAGAAGGAAGGAGAGGCGCATCTTGGATATCCGCAAGAACGCGGCTGTGAAAAGGCAGAAAGGATATAATTTGGTCCACCTGTGGGCACCAAGTT
This sequence comes from Urocitellus parryii, assembly GCF_045843805.1. Lineage (NCBI taxonomy): Eukaryota > Metazoa > Chordata > Mammalia > Rodentia > Sciuridae > Urocitellus > Urocitellus parryii. The sequence continues at coordinate 1,473,850 of NW_027551761.1, read as the reverse complement.
GGAGGCTCTGCTGTGCTGCTTGACCAGTTCTCCCACAGAGGGAAGCTACAGGTCCTCTGGCCAGGCCAACTCTAGAGCAGAATTCATGAGATGTCCTGAGATTCCCGCTATGACAGCTGCATTTGCCAAGCCACAGGAACCTAGAAGGGCAGATCTCCATACTCAGCCACCTGATTCCCACTGCTCAGGAAGGGCCTCCTGGGGTAGGATGAGAAGCAGGGACATGACTCATACCACTGCACACACTATCCCTGTTCAAGAGGCTGAGGAGGATGGTGACTCTCCTCATGTTGTGCGGGCAGCTCTCCTGGTCCCTGAGCATCCCCACGGCACTTTGCACACAGCTCCTCAGCAGTCTGGTGGTGTCCAGGACCTGTGCCTGCCAAGGGAGACAGCACATCGTCTGCTGCTGCCATGTCCAGGGTGGGTGAAAGCTACGCTACCCACATGAGAAGGTGGCCTGGTGTCCACCTGCCCAAATCAACAGTGACCAGTCTCCATGGTGAAGCTGACCTACTGACCTCCCCCGGCTGATCCCAGTGTACTGCCCCACCCCCAGAGGACCACTGGCAAGGTGATGGCTGACATCACGAATTTGGCCAGTAGTTGAGGGACAGCTCCTAGAGCTAACTAAGAGCCTTCATAAAGAAGGGAAAGGCAGATCTTGTCCTGGTAAGTCCCCTACACTTCCAGCATAAAGAGAAGGCAAGACTCAGCCTGATGCTGGCACAGCTGCCTGTGCTTCTCCAGATCAGCCACCCGCAGCCAACAGGGGAACAGAGGAGAACTCACATCACTGCCCCGCAGGTCCATGGTATCCCTTTCCATCTCCTCAGAAACTTCCTTTTTCATTTCCATTTCTGCTACCTCCCCTGACTTGCTGGTCTCTGCCTCCATCACCTCCTCCTGGTTGCCTTTCGCTGCAAATGAAGGGAACACAATCAAGTCACCACTTGGAGAAGGAAGGGGGTGGGTAGTACCAGGTCTGTGCCTAGGCTGAGCCTCACCAGGGTTTCCTGTCCCAAGCTTCAGTGGCAGCTCCAGTTAAGGGGACATCCATCATCCACTAGTCAGGTGCCCCACAGCCTGGGCTGAGGGCTGGCACATGACCCACAGCACACCAGCTGATACACTAGATGCTGCTTCTTGGTCTTCCCAAGGCTCTGGTTATGTTGACTATGAGCCAGGCAGTTCAGTGCCACATTCTGAGTTCCGGCTGCAGGCAGGTGCCAAGACTCAAAGGTGACTCAAATGTGGCAGCCCTGACTCCAGCTTCACAGGAGGATGCCTAACTTGGCACCTTTCACCTGCCTTTCCGCCCCGACCTCTGCAGTCTGCCACCTTGCAACTCACACTTTGGGCTGCCTCCTGGCATGAACAGCTGGCTAATGGTGACACTCTGCAGCTTAGTCACATCAGCAGCCATGACTGTGGACCTTCGGAGGTCATCAATGTGCACAGACTGCCACAGCCCTGTGAAGAACAAAGCCACCAAGTCTTCTCACATCTTTCTGCTTTCTTCTTGTCTGTCATGAGTAGGGGCACACTTCTGTCCAGATGCTCAATCACACTACTGTCAGAGTGATGATCGGTACCTCAAAGCCTACATCCCTGAACACACCAAAACCCATCAGACCCCCTACATCACATCAGCACACTCACCATCAACATGGGTGTTGAGGCTGATTTATGTAGTCATGCAAAGTCTCCATGGATCCTGTTCACAGTTCTTTACGTTCATCTTACCATACTTACTGTCCCATAATTAGAAAGTGCTGCAAGGTGCTGACAGTTTGACTTTCCATCTATAAAATTATTAAACTTGTTTACCTCTTTCCAAAATACCAACTGTCTTACATAAGCCAACCGGTGACCTTCCACAGAAAAAGGGATGGACTGATTTGAACACAGTACTTTCCCAGGAACATGCAAAAGAGTCAGCACTAGGGCTGGTGTGAAAGGGGAAGATCTCTGAGTCATTTGTATAATGAAGAGTGGGAGCAGGAGAGTGACCTGTGCACTCCTGAGGTAGACCAAGCCATGCTGACACAGCAGCAGCAAGTCCCAGAGCAATGGCTGTGAACAGTGAGCCCAGAGAAGCCCGGAAACAGATGGGGATGGTGTCTGACCTAGATGCAGCATGGGACCCCAAGAGGCAGCCCAGACATACTTAAAGACAGTCACTCATCTTTTGGCCCTACCTCCATGGAATCCCAGTAGGATGCCCTGTTCCTCATCCGGGACAGTTTTGTGATGAAATAGAAGAAGATGCAGCCCTGAGTTCCTTGTATTTTGTTGATTTCATTAATAGCAGAATACCTATTGAGAAAACAAAAATCAAAACAAAGCAAGCAATGGAGCAAAAGCTAAGGTGTGAGATGGCTGCCTCGTCCCAAGAGCTGTTGGGACTTTACCACATTCCACACAATTCCAGGGGCCACCACAACTCTCATGAGAGGAGAAGGGTGGCTTCCAATTGGCAGGATCACTTCCTACCTCTCAGGGCTGATCAGAATCCCCACCCGCCCTGCAGGTCTCAGGGCACCCACATGCCAGAGGTTGGGGCTTACTGGCCTTCCCATTTTGAGAAAGTACAGTGTGGTACGGTGGCCCTTGCATACCCAGTGGCCGCAGACCACCTCCCTATAGGATCTGGCTAGGCCTTAACTTGTACTAGGCTCCCAGTACTTTAAAGGGGCAGAAGTCACTCTTAATTACATGAGGTAACAGAACACAGCAATTATGAAAGCTACAGATTTATGAACACCACAAAAATGTTCAATAAATATTAATTTATTTATATAGTCTTACTGCCCTTAAACTTATGATAAGTTCTTTTCTTTTTTTTTTTTTTAGGCAGTACTGGGGATCAAACCTAGGACCTCAGACATGCTAGGCAAGTGCTGTACCACCAAGCTAAATCCCAGACTGAACTTTAATTTTAATTATGTGATTCAAAATCAAAATGATCAAAAAAGGACTGTAAATGACTGCACACACAGCTTTAACATATTCTCCTAAATACTACAAAAATTCCATTATTGACGGGTCTTGCATTCCACAATTTCTGTGCCATTACTGGCCTTTTCCTTCATCCTTTACTCTCTAGCTTCTCTAGTCCATGTCAGGAGCTGGGAGGGAGAGTTATTCTTATTTCCACACTGTTTTCATGGAAAAAATTCTTCAAAATGTCCTGGGGAGATTGTGGCTTCTTATTTTTCCTAGAAAACTGCTGAGAACATACTTAGCTGATGCAATGAGCTGAGCACTGTGAGCGCCATCATCAAAATCCATCTGGACAATGAGGATTTTACGTCTGGCTGTCTTCATTAAGCTGCTTCTGAAAGAAAAAGAGAATCACCCAAGTGAGTCCTCTGTCCTAAAACATGGGCAGCCACAGCTCAGGAGGCTAAGGTAGGAGGGTCACCAGTTCCAGGCTAGCCTCAGCAACACAGCCAGATCCTATCTCAGAATTAATAATAATAAAAATTAGGGCTGGGGATGTGGCTCAGTGGTAGAGCAGCCCTGGGTTCAATCCCCAGCACAAGCAAAAAAAAAAAAAAAAAAAAAACCCATGGATCATAACACTCCACAAAGTGAAGGGAAACACAGGCCATGCAGAACCCAGCATCCAGGTGGGGTCTCTCTCCACAAGGTGAGGATGCAATCCACTGGAGAAGAAAAGGGCCACACAGTGCTCAGGAGACAGACGGACACAGCTGTCTTACAACTGGGGCCAGAGGGGCATACGAGGAGGCTGAGCAATGAGGCTCCATAGTACTCAGAGTTCCTTACAAGTGGTTACCACACCCTGGCATGCGATACCACGTTCCCAGGGCAGGGGCCAAGGGTGATGGGCAGGCAGGGCGCCTCACCGGACTTCCTTGAGGAATGAGTACTCAGTGTCAAACTGCTGCAGTGACAGGATCACAGGCTTAGGGGCCAAGCCCTTCACCTCTGCCCCTAGAGCTTCGCAGTCACAGTTCGTCGGCAGTCTGGAGAAGGTGGTGACCTGCAACATGGGCACACAAGCAATCAGCTGAATTTAAGCAAGAACACAGAACACCGGGTCAGAACCCAGGGCCAGTGGGCACTCAGACAGAAAGAAGCCCAACCCAGAGCAGTTTTTATATACAAGGAGTGGCTGAGGCAAGCAGAACCTCCAGGGTCAACAGATGTCAGAGAGAAGACTTGCCCTGACTAAAAGATGCTTCGATCTCCTCCTGAGATGTCAATGTCTCTCTTCTTGCTTTTTTCCCTACCTGGGAGCCTCCTGATCCTTTAGGGCTCAGCACAATGCCATTTCTTCTTGTAATCTTATTTCATGCTATCAGGAGTTAGCCACTGGCAATGCTCCCTCCCCTCAATAGTTCTCCATTCTCTGCCATGGACCACACCCCATAGTGCAAACCCAGACATCGCCAGGAACATAGGACCTCAGCTCTTCAGACCCCATTTTTTTTGTACCAGGGATTGAATGCAAGGGTGTCTACCCACTGAGCGATAACCCAACCCTTCTTTTTAGTTTTTATTTTGAGACAGGGACTTGCTAAGTTACTTAGGGCCTCCATAAGTTGCTGAGGCTGGCTTTGAACTCTCAATCCTCTTGCCTCAGCCTCCCAAGCCACTGGGATTATAGGCATGTGCCACTCCACCTGGATCTAGTCCCCTTCTCTGGGCCTGTCCTTACTGACAAGCTTCCTATTCCTACATCCAACCACACAGCAGACATCAAACCTATTCAAAACAGATGTCACTACTGGCTCCCAAACCCATCGTTCCTTCCTGGGGTCTCCATGATGATAGCACAAAGCTACAGTGAGCTCAGGAAGGCTGTCCTCCACCTCCTGCCACCCTCCATGGAATTGATGATTAGCCCACCCATGCTGCCAGCTAACCATTTGCAGTTTGCACCATGCCAGAACTTCCTGACAGATCTATCCTCTCAATGTCACTCTCTTACTCCACTGTCTTTCCATCACCCAGTCATTGGGGCATGTCTACATACACTTTCATTCATAGCTCCTCTCTGTGCAGTCAAGACCAAGCTCAAGGCTATCCACAAGGCCCTCCACATGTCTCTCCACCTATCCCATCCCCACAACCCAGCACTCACAGCTTGAATTTCAAGCTCTGTCAGCAGTCCCTTCCTGGTCTCCTGCACAGATGCAAATTCAGACTCAACACCTGTGCCACAAGGATTCCTCTGCCTCTGACACATACCCAGCAAGCCCTCACAGCAGGCCGGTGTCTTTTAAGGAGAACCAACCTCGTCCATTACTCTTAGGCTGTCCAAGAATGAGAAGCAGGCCAATCACTTATAACCAGGGTGGGCCCAGTGAACACTGTGCCTAGTGCTGCTGTCAGAGGAGAGCTCTGCTCACAAACAGGTGAGAGAGACCAAAATGGACTTATCCTCATTTTGCCTAACATGGAGGGGACATACCGGTTTTCCTTCTGAACAGTGCCTTAAATGGAGTTGAGACCTTCTGGCACCAGAGAGCAAGGGCTCTTGGGTGAAAGAAAAAGGAAACGCTATGGGGGCAGTCACCTCTGTGAAAATGGTGTGGCGCTCCAGGTCCAGATTGTGAAGTTGGGCCAGGAGGAAATCTGCAAAGGAGTGATGCTGCTGCTTGTTCCAGTATTCCTGAGACAGTGTCTATGCAGCAAATGAGCCCAGCGTAGAGGTGCTCAGCCGCACCACAGCATCTGGTGTGGCACAGTCCAGCAGGATCAGCTTGGCCTCCTCAGATACTCTGTGATACAGCTCCTGTGTCAGGTCCCTGGGGCCCTGCCTCTCCACAGCCTACAGCACCACAGAGGCACAGGCATCAGAGTGGTAGCTGATGAAGACGTCAGCAGGGCTGTACTTGTGCCCAGCCAGGAACTGATGGGCCTTCACGTCAGCAAACTGCTCTGCCCACTGCATGAGCTCCTGCACAATGCTTTTCTGCCACCCCTGCACCGGTGGCAGAAAAGCATTGTGCAGGAGCTCATGCAGTGGGCAGCAGCCAGCCTTTGCTGACGTCGAAGGCTCCCATCCGGTTCCTGGCTGGGCACAGTACAGCCCTGCTGACGTCTTCATCAGCTACCACTCTGATGCCTGTGCCTCTGTGGTGCTGTAGGCTGTGGAGAGGCAGGGCCCCAGGGACCTGACACAGGAGCTGTATCACAGAGTATCTGAGGAGGCCAAGCTGATCCTGCTGGACTGTGCCACACCAGATGCTGTGGTGCGGCTGAGCACCACCTGGGCTCATTTCTGCATCGACACTGTCTCAGGAATACTGGAACCAAAGATGATCTCGGGCTGCTGGTCCTCACCGAAGAATAACTGCTGCAGGATCTGCAGGGCCATGTAGTTTTTCGTCAGCACAAGCAAGTAGCGGGATTCAGCTCCTTCTAGCTCCCCCACTGCTGCCGTCTTCATATCCCTGAAAATGTTCTGCTTGATGAGCTCCAGGGTCCTGAGCTCTCCTATGTACCTGACCTCAGGTAAACTGGCCATGAAGATGTCCAAAGCAGGGATGTCATCTTTGCCACTGAAGTTCCGAAGGACTGCATGTGCAATATCCTGTGGAGAAGGCTTCTTGTTAGATGCTCTGGCGGTGGCGAAGACCATCTTGATGAGGCTATAGTAGTCGCGAAGCCCGAAGAATTCCTTGTTCTGCCTGCTGCACACTGTTTCATAGGCCTTGGCAAAAGGAGAAAAGTACCCTCGGACCCTGTCCTGCACCAGGCTGTCTGAAGAGCAGATCCCTCTGGCACTCCATGAGCTCCTTCTCACTGGGGCTGCCACGGGACACAAAGATGCCCCGGTTCATCTTGGCAGGGTCGAGGGCCCAATTGGAAATACCTATGAAGCCGACTTTTTGGTGGGGGGCAGGATCACCTTCAATGCACCCGTCTTCCAGCAATGGGTGCAGAGCCTTCAGGGGCATTTTGGGGGAATCTTCTGCCAAGCCAACCTCATCCAACACCACCACAGACACGTACTGCTGCAGGTCCTTCCCCTGCTGGAAGCGAGCACACTGCTTGAAGGTGTTTATGATGCCCTGTGGGGTGCAGTGGGGGCTACACTGGAATGACACCAGGTGGACCTCCTTTAGGCTTGGAAAGAGAGTGGAGTATGCGGCCTGGCCCTGCATGGCATCTGCCACTATGGTCTTGGCGAGAGATTTGGAGGTTCCGGGCTTTCCCACCAGGAAGAGGGGTATCTTCAGCTCAATGCAGATGATCATCATGAAGACATTCTCCTTCAGAGCCAAGTTCCTGGCTATGGTTTTCCTCAGAGGCACCCCACTCAGGAAAAGATCCTGTGCGTGTGTGATCTCGTCCAGGATGACCCCGCTGTTGTCATATGATTCTGGAAAATACCTGCAAATGGCTCTGCGGTAGGACTCCTTCTCCTTTAAGGAGGCATGGTAACAGACCCCCAGAGCCATCACCAGGGACCAGAGGACGGGGTCTCTCCTGAAGTTATTTTTGCTGACACTGGTCTCACAGAGAAAGGTGTTCAGCTTCACCAAGAGCATCTCACTGCAGCCATGAAACCATGTGAACACCTTCACACAGCGCTCCACATCCCGGAGGCTGACGAAACTGCACTCACTTTTAGTGTTCCTCATGAACCTCTGAGAGGCAGAGAGCACTTCCGTGATCACACAAGTCTCCTTCTTGTTGATCCTGACGTGGTCCACCAGTCTCTGAACAATCTGCTGGATGTAGAGCTTTTCAGCAGTGTCATTCAGTTGCCCAAAGTCCCACACCAGAGGAATCAGGCTCGGGGGCAGGGCGTGGACACGGTACACCAGCTGCCTGAGGGGAATGGAGCCCAGCCTGTCTGCTGTCTCCTCTGCACTGACCCTGTACCCCAAACCAGCTGACTCCAAACAGCAGATGGTCTCCTGAGAGTGCTTCCTGTAAGGGTTGCAGGCAGCTATGATGTGCAAGCCTGAGCCCTCCTCCAGTGGCTGGCCATCCACGGTCTGGTCACACAAGACTTCCTTAATACAGCTTATGGCTTCTGTTGTGTTGGCTTCGTCAAAGAACAAGATAGTGTCCAACTGGTGTTGGTCCTTATTGGATAAGGCAGTTTTCTCAGCCTCCAAGACTTTGGAGTAGATCATGGCTGCAGTTGTTCCTCCATGAACCTTGACCAACTTCATGGTCTCAGCCTGGGCACCACAACGCTGCAGATCACTAAGGAATTTAATGAGCCTGGTTTTCCCACAGCCTGTTTCTACCATGATGATAACTGGGATCCCACAGCGGAACCGCATCTCAATGGCCAGAATCTTGAGCATGTTGTCTGTTGTAAGCTCATATGTTTCATCAGGGTCCAGGGCCCAAGAAATTCCTAGTGGCTGGCAGAGTCTCAAGATTTTCTCGTGTTTGGGCAGGTTATCAAAGTCAACATTGAAGGGCACGCCTTGAAGCAACAGCCTTATGTACAGTTCTTCTGTTATGACATCTTTCTTGATTATCTTCCCATTGAGATGGTTGATGGCATCAACGCTGCCATTCTCATTGGGCCGAAGATGGAAGCCTATGAATGTCATGGTCTCGTGGTCACCATTGAAGAACACATATGGGTGAGGCTCTGACTCCCACCTCCTCCGGAGAGTGAAGGGGGCGAGCTCTTCTTCATTGACACCATCCGTGGTGACCGTGTGCTTCCCAGGGCTCTGGTCAGAGGTATGAAGTGTTGGTGTGGCAAAGTCTCTTGCCATGAAGATCATGAAGGTGACCACAAAGTTCTTGAAGCCCTGTAGTGCGTCTTCAGTACATCCTGGATTGCAGAATGGAGAGGCCTCACAGTCCTTGAGCTGACAGTTGAGGAACCGAGCAAAATTCCAGAGTTCTGACCAGGAGGGGTTGATGACCCCGCAGTATATGAGTAGGTGCTGGATCCATTTCCCTGGGGTACCTTCAACAGAGCCTTCTTGATAGTGAAATGTGTCTAGGTTTTCTTTTTGATGGAATTGTTTTAAATATTGGTAAGGTCTTTGGAAAGTGGCACTTTGGAACTCTCTCTCATCCATTCCAGGCTCTATGACGCTCCTCTCAGGGCTCAGCTCCATGGCTATCACTTCACTGGGAGGTTTGCAGGTGACTTTGGGGAAGATACCAAGAAAACTGAACTGGGGGACATGTGGATTCTGCAAAGAAGAGACATAAGTAGAAGTTAAAACTTGATTTCCTGGCAGACACCTTCAATGCAGTCTACCCTGGATGGGACTTTATGAAAAAAAAAATCACTTGAATGCATGTGGCTATCTGCAGTCTATTGTTCACAGAGGCTGGCATCTGCATGTTAGGGTACTACAAAAGCTCAACTATGGCAGCTGTATTATGAACCAGGAAACCATTTCCAATCCTGCGGCTCCATCTCTCCACTAAGCACAAAGGTGTGTGACAATAGAACTCCCACCATCTAATGGGTTTCTATGCGTGAAGTGTCCCTGCCGTGTTCACTGGCAGTGAATATAGGAGAGAGTGTCTGTCAACAGAGGAATCTCCCATCACTCAGCATGGCTGGGACTCAACCCAGACACACAGCACCAATCTGACAGATCCAGACAAATCCAAGATTCTGCCAATCAACACAAGAGCATTCTCATTCCAGACATCATTGAATTCTAAGTCCAAGCATGCATTTCCCCTGACACTGTACATGCTGCTCCTCTAAGGCAAAAGTGGGAAACAACTAAGATGTGTCACCCCAAGCCACAGGCCACAGAATCAAAAGTGTACCATGACCACCTGCAAATGCCCTTGTACATACCTGCTTTGAAGACCTCCTTGACTGCACTAAATTTCTTTCTGTAATTTCAATGATATATAAATAGCACGGATTCCAAAGCCACATTTTCCCACTTGTATCCATTAGGTATTGTAAAATGAGGAGTTTGAAAAGAAAGACCCAAGTTCCAGACTGTACCCAAAGACAGAGAAGCATGGGTTTAAAAATAAACAATTGCCAACCATCTCTCCCAACCCCCAGGACCCTCCTGTCTTGTTCCTTGAGAGAAGGGTATCGACCACAGGTAGGTGTAGAAAGAAGAGACTCTTCATACAGGGAGAAGCAGGTGGGTCCCTTGGAATTACACTTTCTGATGTGGCCATTTGGTTGCCATATGGGAACTTACCGAAGCAGTCACATCAAAGTGGAATATCACAGGCGTTTTCCCATACTGAGAATCCCAGAAAGACAGGAGGGAACCCAGGACGCGGCCCTCATCCACCTGAGTGTCAGTCAACCGAACAATCTTTAAAGGCACCTTTTCACTGTTTAACTTCTTTTTCAGTTTTTCATGCAATCTCTTCACATAGAGAGATTTCCCTGTAATGTTAAAATAAGGAAATGAGATCCCAAGCCTATGGATCAAGAGGAAGAGAATCCAGAGAGATTAGAAATTATGTCTCAGGCAAGAGCAGTGGCACCTGCGTGTAATCCCACCTACGTGGGAGGCTGTGGCAAGAGGATTGCAAGTTCAAGACCAGCGTCAGCAATTTACTGAGGCCCTAAACAACTTAGTGAGACCATGTCTCAAAATAAAAAATAAAAAAGGTTGGGGATGTGGCTCAGTGGTAGGGCACCCCTGGGGCAAATCCAGTTTAAAAATAATAAAAACAGTTATTTCTCTGTGTAAAATTCAAAAGTGATGCAAGGGAATAACAGAATAGAGCACAACTCCACCATGAAGCCAGAGTCCCCAGCTGTCACCCACTCAGCATCCTGGCATTCTCCATGATGACAGCAGTGGAAGTGTAATAATGTAAAAGCAGAGGTATGTCCCGAGCAGGGAGGGGAGGGCAGGTTTTGTCCTGACAGGGCACAGGGATGCTCATGGGATGAAATCAACAGAATGGAAGTCACCACCTCTTATTAAGGACACATGTCAGTGACTGAAGGGAGGGTGCGAAGCACTCTTCTCCTGGAGCCAGAGCAGCTGTGCCTCCTCTGCTCACACTAATGCGACCCAGAAAAGGTCAAGGGTTTACACAAGAAAAAAGTGACCTGCAGAGAAGTCCATCCAAGGAGGAGCTGGGCTCCCAGGAACTGCAACCTGGGTGGAAAGGGGGCCCCTTCTAGAGGAAGTACTGACTGTAGGCAGTCAGACCCTCCTGAGACTCACTTTCCCACCTGCAGAGGGGTGTCATCTGAGGTGCCCACTGCTGCAGAGGCAGGGGTCATTGGGAAACCCTGAGAGACTGCCTGCCCACCCCAGTGTTCTCATTACCAACTCCCGCTCTCTCGGAGGCCACAATCCCCACACACATCCGGTCTCTGAACACAGCTGCTGCGGACAGAGTCTGTGCTGGGACCTGGTAGTGATGTGCCAGGTAGTCCTGGATGGCATGGAGGGGTGCCTGGGGGATGAGGTGGACTTTGTGCTGACTGAAGGCTGAGGGCAGGTAGCAGCATTCCTGTGCCACATCACAGACCACCACCAGCTGGTAGTCCTCCCAGGGACACTGTGTGCACAGGCTTCGGAAGAGGGCCTCTGCCTGGCAGGCCACCTCGTAGCTCAGCTGATCCGCAAACAGCAGGCTGTAGACCTTGTGCCCCTGGGAAACCGGGGCCAGGTAGCGATGCAGGAACAGGGCCACCTCCTCAAATGTGGTCCCCGGGGTACAGAGTAGCACCTCATCAATGGTGGGTAGGGGCTGGCCTGAGGCCTGCATGTAGATGACCAAGGTAGCCAATAACACCTCAGAGTGGCCACATAAGACCAGGTTGGGCTGGCCAGCCTGAAGGCCCAAGGGGAGTGACCGTTCCACAGGAGACCTGCCCATCCTAGCCAGGCGAGCCAGACAATGGCCCAGGGCCTCCAGGTCCAGGCAGCCAGGCAGAAAGACACTCACGCTCTCCAGCGACTGTTCCATGATGGCCCTCAGCTTGGTCACCAGGCTGATCTCAGCGGATTGCAATGAAGGTAATTTTTCCATCACTGTCCTCACTTGGTGTCTGGGGGCCTCATTGAACCCCTCAGTGGCCCTTAAAAAGTCAGCTGGGGTGCAGTTGTCTTTGATGAAGGACAGCATCAGGAGGGCAGCTTAGCTGGGACTCTGCTTCCTGAGCTCGGTGCTCAGGAGGATCAGCTGCTCGGCTGTGTAGAAGTTGAGGTAGAAGTGCTCCCTGCGCTTTCTGCTCACCAGCTCCTTCCAGTCATCCAGGAAGTGCTCCATCTGCCTGCAGAGGGCTTCCAGGAGCTGGGTGATGTCCCCACTCTCTGTCAGCTGGCTTACCAACTCCAATTGGAAGTCCATGCAGATGGAGATGCCATTCCTGGGGCAGCAGTAGACCTTGGCAGTCCAGGTCCAGAACAGCATGTTTCCCACAGAGTACAGATTCAGGAAGGCTTGCACGAGCCACTGCACATGGCGGAATAACTGCGGGAAACAGGGGCATGAGGCAGACATCACAGTGAGCTAGTGAAGAAGGACGTGCCAATCTAGACACACACGGGTTCTAAGTAAAGGGGCTTGGGTTCACTCCTCCCACAGGGTCACTGGGAAACACGAAAAGCCTAGGGAGAGGGCAGCTACCTTCAGGAGGAGATCAGGTGGCAGATAAGAATGTTGATGTGCGCTGGACTGTGCTCAGTGGTAGAGCACTTGCCTAGTATGTGCCAGGACCTGGCTCTATGGCTGCACTGGAGGAAAAAATGTCTACTGTGAAGTGCAAATAAACTGTAAGGAAAGAACCTATAACAGGAGATATCTATATCTATATCTATATCTATCTATCTATCTATCTATCTATCTATATATATATATAGAGAGAGAGAGAGAGAGAGAATTTTAAAAAAAACCAACAACCTGTGTCAACAATTATTTCAGGGTTTTTGGTTTTGTTTTTTTTTTTTTTTTTTTTGGTACTAGGGATTGAACTCAGGGTGTTCTACCATTGAGCTATGTCCCTAGCCCTTTTTATTTTAAGACAGAATCTCACTAGGTTGCTGAGGCTGGCCTCTAACTTGCAATCTTCCTGACTCCCTCCTGAGTCACTGATGTTACAGGCATGTGCCACCACACCTGGCTTGATTACTTTAGTTTTGAAGAAGAGTGCCCATTAGAATCTTGAGGTGTTTGACTTTACCAATTTACAGAGTAAACAAAGACATTTGTGCTTCTTTTTAAGATCTATCTATTTGGTCACCTCCTGCTAAATGCAGCTGATTAACCACTATTGGTGACAGAACCTTCTGATGTTCTTAAGGAGGAGCTGATACGTCCAGGGCCTGTCCCACCTCAGATGTGGCTCCAGGCAAGGTGCACCCTGCAGACCCACAAGCTCCACTCTCTGGAGCCACTCTGTCCACTGGAGGCCAACCCCTGCCCCTTCCCCTTTGCAAGCAGAAGGGCAGTGAGCATGCCCAGCCTGAGGCAACAGGGCACCTGATCACCTCAGAAAACCTCTCCACTTCCATATTCTTGTGGTCTTTCTTGCCAGACATCAGCATCAGCTTGTTTAAAAGATCCCTCAGCTCTTCCAAAGTGTAGGAGCGCTCTGGCTCCAGTTCACTGTGACCCCCAGGGAGGATCAGGCTCAGGATTGCATCTGGGGAGATCTGGGAGGCACAACATGTTTAGAGGCCATTTTCTGGTCGCTGAAACCCTGACTCTGCAGCAGACCAGCGCATGCCACCAACACTGCACCTAGAATCTGGGAGAGCTCACCTTCTGGTCACCTGTGGATGCCCTGATCTCATCGATGCCTCTGCTGTTGATTGCTGTGGCCAGGGACAGGGACGAGAGCTTAATGGATCCATGGCTTTCCTTCACTGTCTTCAGCCACTCCAAGTTCCTGGCAGAATCTCGCTGTTGGAATAAAAGCAGAGAACATGGGCCAGGGTTCGAATGACTGTCTTCCTGGATGTCCTCTTCCTGCCTCTGCCCTTGCTGGGCAAACTCCAGCCACTCTCCTCCAGGACTCTGGGTGTAGCTGCTCACCCAATGCCTAAGGCTGTCTCAGGTGCCTCTGACGGTCCCTCAGGACCCTGCCTGGTCCCCAAGGACCCTGGCCACTCAGTGTGGCTGTGCTGGTGCCTGATTCCTAGCTGACACTTGGAGTGCACGTGGCCTGCACTTATGGATGATTGGGTGGATGGCCACAGGCCACACTCCCAAGTGAAATGCCACCATCCTGTTACGTTCCCAGAACAAAGGCCCTCTGAGGAGAGATGCTTGACTGAACAGGAGCCCTTAAATCTTAATGTCCTGCCATGGTCCCTGAGCATGACCCGAAGAACTTGAAAAATTGCAACAGAATGTCAGCTTCTAGCAGAAAAACGAAACTGCAAATTGCTCTCTCTGTCCATCTCCCAACCCTCCAAACACACACAGGATTTTCCCAAGGCTGATGCAGGCTTCTGGACATCTCTTCTCGTTGGGCGAGTTATGAGTGTACGTTTACTCAGATGCTGGTACAGGTAGTTTACTTAAGAGTTTTTTTTCTGATAAAAAATCAATATTAATTGTGAAAAATACTCAAAAGTAACCAAACAAAAGGACAATTACTACCATTCAGAGAAAACTGCTGCACACCCTTTTGCACACTTCCTATCATGTTCTTTCCACACTTTTCCTGTAGGGTGGAGACTGCTCTGGACATGCAGTTCTGTAGCTCTGTTCCAGCCCAAGACAAAGAAAGCATTTCCATATGTGAAGAAAAGCTGGTTTTAAACATCAGTTTAAATGGCTGCCTACATGCCTACATGCCTCCATGCCCACGTGCCCTCAAAGCACAGCTGCTCCCCAGGGCTGCAAGACCTCCATGCCTTGGAACCAGGCACAAGACTCACCAATTTACAGGGCAGATGGAGGTCATTTTGCAGAGCCTTCCAGAGTTCCCTCAACTGTTCCATGAACTCGCTGAAGCCTGCCTTCTTGTCCAGCTTATACAGCAGGGATGCATAGCCCTGCACAGCATCATGGAAGCAGGCTACCGGGTCCACGTCAATGTCACTGTCTCCAGCTGAGATGGAGGCCAGGTCCACAAACACTTGGAGCTCGGTGATGCCTGGGGCAGAGAACAGATCAGCACAGGACCACTCCAGGATTCTGCACAACTCTCACCTGGAGCACGATCCTTCATGAGGCCATCAATAGACGCTAAGTAAACACCTAGGATGTGTGATACTTCCTGCCTTCAGTTAGGACACCAGGGCACCTTTTCTTTTGCAGCATATGATGACACCACTGACCAACATCTAACCTTTACCAAAAATGTCTCAGGCACTGTTCTAGGCTTGTGTATAACTTATTTCCTTTAATCCACAAACATCATCACTTAAACAATTCAGATTCAGTTGGTTAATAACATGTGGACAATTACTTATTTAAAAAACTGAGATAATTCCCCCAGGGTTAATTACTAGTCAAAGAATGTACATCAAAGCACTCAGGAGTACAAGGTGGAAGCAGCACAGCTCTGTATGAGAGTTGGAGCCAGCACAGCCTTAGTGGCAGCAGGAGGTGGTCTTCTAGGCTCTGCCCCTGCTCCACCTCTTTGAACTTTCTTTCTTACCTCTCCTCCCCTGCCTCTATCTAGTCCACACAACCATGCAGGCTGCCTAGCGCTAGGCTGAAAGAGAAATGCACATTTTCTACAAGCTTAGAGCAGCAATGCCCCCCTGCCTGCAAGAGCTTACCTAGGCCTCTGGCAGAATGAGTTAGAAGGAGCAAAGGAAATCCAGATGCTTACGAACACAGATGGAGAGAGCAGCAAAGCAAACGGTTTTAACCAGAACCCTGAAAAGCCGTCCTGATGCAGACTGCACTGTGGGCCTGGAAGCAGACACTGTTCCCTACTTAAAGCACACACAGGAATGAGTCAGAGTGACCTCAAGCTCAGAAACCCCACTTGGCAAACAACTGAAGTCAAGTCCCCCCCATACCTCCCAGGGCCTTCTGCAGGGCCAGCTCCTCCAGACACTGGCAGCAGGGCTCGCTGATGTCCTGCAGCAGCTTCTTAGCCCAGATATGCTGTGGGCTGATCTGGTCCAGTGTCTCAAGGAGGGTGGCCTCGAAGTCATCAATCTGCAAGATGAAGCTCTGCTGTGGGCTGCACCAGAGACTACCCATGCCTGCCCCGCCCCCATATGCCTGGACCAGCAGCTGCTACGGCAACAGCATGACACACTCTTGCACCAAGGATAGCATGACCTCCACAGCCCTCCTTGCTGGGCAGCAGTAGCTACTGTCACCGGTACCCAAGGTCCTATGGGGAAGCTTACTAGGACTTTGAAACCTGCTCCTCACAATAGCCCTGCCAGGTCCATGTCGTTGGTTTCTCTGTTTTGGGGAGTTACTCACGTATGTACCGAAGGGTTCAAGTTTAGGTATGCACACTTCCATACTCTGTGCTAAATTCTAAGCATTATCACACCCGTCTCTACTGAAAAATGGGCTACACATGGCTTAGAAACCTGAGGCTAAGAAATAGGAAGAAGAGACTCAGGCCTGAGTTACAACAGGAACAAGGTACCATTTGGCATTTCCACCAGAACTAGGGAGAGGTACCTGGACAGCTGACGAAATATTTCCTTTTGTGCTTTTACAACCTAAAAAGATGAGATTCCTTTAGAAAAGGGATGGTTTCTCTATCCCAAATTTTGGGTTTTCATATCAACTCAAGAAAATTTACTAGCTAAGGAACAGTCACACTGTCTCAAGCAAAGGTAAAAACCCAGGGCTTGGAATATTCCAGACTTAGTGCAACCTAGATGAGAGTCCTTGAAGGGTGCTGCCACACTGACCTTCCTAGAAGCCCTGGGGCTTCCAAGGAGTCTGAGGTAGGCCCCTACCTCCCGGGAGTCCCCAGAAAATAACTTAAAAAGTTTATTAAAGTGTAAATAACACTGAAGTCACCGGTCAATCCAAAATTGTTTTTGACTTGCAAGATGACCTTGGCCGAGCTGATTGCCTGGTGCAGGCTATGGTACTCCTTGATCTGTTCAACACATTCTGAGATCCAGCCCCTCTGGGCCTGGGGGTCTACTTTACACATGATCTGAAGGTCTGAAGTCAGGTCATTGTATTTATCTACAAAGTCCTTGAAGATGACTGATTTCTCCAATGGTGACCTCTCCTGACTTCAGATCCTGATACAATTTCATGAACTTTTGGTAACAAGGTGAGTACAAGAACTCATAGGCCTCTATAAGCACAAGGGTTCGCCTTTCAGATTCTCCTTGGGGATGGCTTAATGACTCTGCAGCTTCTTCCCAGAAGATCTGGAAGATGTGGCTGTCCATCAGGGAGTCTATCCTTGCAGCCATTTCCTGGACCTCACAGTCCAGGTTGTAGTGAGTCATCTGCTTGCAGGCTGAGGATGCCAGCTGGCTCACCCTTATGGCTTCATTCAGTCTTTTGTGGTTCAGATCTTCTTAGTGTCTTGCTTCAATCTCTCCAAAGTCCACTTGGGAAACCATAGGAAACATGGAAGTTAAACTGCTAGTCATCTTATTTTACTTTCCTAGAATTTCTAATCATTTCTTTAAGAAAACCATTTCTTTAAGTGAATACCATTGCTGCGATTTTTGTTTCAATAAGAATTCATCCCTCCTCCCCTCCTTCTTGCCTTGGGCTTGCTCATCAGTTTTAATAATTAAAAATAGACTGTAAGCTCTTGTATGGAGGGGACAGCTGGAAACACACATTTATCCCCCACCCCCAAATCCCACTCCTGTGGCAGATTAGAAATTACTTTTGAAAGATCAGAATCAGCAGGAACGAGGAGAGTAGAAAAGGAGACTGATAGCAACACAAGCTGGGAAGTGGAAAGACAGCCACACCGGTGGCAAAAGACACTTGGGGCCTGAGAATATAGAACCTGAGGCCACAGCAGACATAAGCTCAGCCAGGCCTAGCACCCTAGACTGGGAAAGGCAGAGAGGGAACTGGAATTGGGTTCCAAGTCTGTTTAAGAAGCAGTTGGTGAGAGTCCACCTCTACCATGCAGGCAGATGGGGGCTGCTCTCTACTGGCAAGGGGCAGAAAGGACCACCTGCAGGGTTCTTAGGCCTGGAGGCTACTTCTGAACACACACCTGTCTTGGGCAGCTCCAGAGGACAGGTATTATTCAACCTAAGGACCAAGAGGATGACATAGCCACCAAGGCAGGAAAGCAGAAGTAAAGCAGAGACTCCACCTCCTCCTCTCCCACTTGGCTCCAGAAACCTGGCGGCAGGTAGGGGCTGCAAAGATGATCAGCCCTCAAGAGAAGCCCTCAAGGACCAGGTCAATTTAGGGGCAACCACAGAACCCCAAGGGCCTTGGCCCAGAAGCACTCAACCTATCAATCCATTTGTAGGGACTGCCTTCATAGACACAGACAAACAAAAATCTCCAACTAGAATAGGAAAAGCTTTAAAGCGGGAAATAGATACCAAAAACCTCAACAGGGCTGGTATAGCTCAGTGGCAGAGTGGTTAC
The DNA here is from genome assembly GCF_045843805.1 of Urocitellus parryii. Lineage (NCBI taxonomy): Eukaryota > Metazoa > Chordata > Mammalia > Rodentia > Sciuridae > Urocitellus > Urocitellus parryii. The sequence goes on along the minus strand of NW_027551761.1, from coordinate 1,455,406 downwards.
CTGGCAAGCACAGAGCCTAGGTTTGGGCTGGGATTGTAGCTCACTGGTGACTGCTTGCTTAGCACATGCGAGGCACTGGGTTTGATCCTCAGCACCACGTAAAAAAAAAAGAAAAGGAAAGCTTCGTTCCGTCCCAAGAATACAAAAAAGAAAAGAAAAGAAAGAAAGAAAGAAAAACAAACTAACAGAAAAAAGCAACTTGGATGAAACTGGAAAATATGCAAGAAAAAGAAAACCTTTAAAAATACCAATAATCTCTGAAATAAAACATACTGTAATCATGAGCCATGAGAACAGCATGGTACATAAATGGGCAGATCTTTCAAGGAGAAAGGGAATGCCTTTAAATTCAGTGTATGTGGGAGCTGACATGAAAAGTTAATGTCCAGGCTGCAGGAGGAGGTCAGGAGGCTCAGGAAGCGAAGCCCAAGCAGGAGAGATGTCATGGGAGTCAGGCAACCATGCCAGGAGCCCAGAAGCTGTTTATGTGCACCCTGCAAGAGGGAAAGCACAGTGAACCAATTCAGGAGAACGCTCTAGAGCTCTAAGACTAAATATCCGGCTGAGACCTGTCAGTGCCTCATCCTAGAGATGGAAAAGAGACCCAAAGCCAGGCACAGATTAATGTTAACCTCAGAATACCAGGGCCACACAGCTCTCAAGAGCATCCAGAGAAGGACAACAAGCTCCATACAGAGGATCAATAGTGAGAATGCATCTGACATCCCAATGCAGCACTCAGGCAGCACTCTGAAGGAAACTTTGCCCCTGGCCCAATGATCAACCTACAGCAGGGGCACAGTTCTGTATCTGGCCTCCTATGTCCCCGTGCCAGCAAGCAGTAGATGCCACTCTCTGTCAAACAGGAGTCAAGCACAGGCCAGAGCCAAGGAAACCTGTGAGACGAGGGGAGATTGAGGGCCACCTCCTCGCTAGGGAAAATAAGCCCTCTGTCCTGGGAGACTCTTCAGAGACATCCACTCAGATAGCTGGTACAGTTTTGGGTTGAATTTGAAATAAACACAATGAAAAAGGGGAAAAGGAAGTATCAAGGCAAGAAATGCAATTCCACCAGCTACAGAAACTTTGTTCCAGAACCGTGGAGTGGCCGTGGTCCACTGCACGGCTCCCCTGTGAATCCTGTGTTCACACCATGGTGAAGGCCTGACCCTGAAGAAGGTGCCAATAACTCAGGATACCACTGGGAGTGACAGAGCAGCAAGCAGCCTCATGTTCAGGGCACAGACTGGAGAAAGATCTACACCTCCCCTCCTTGGGAAGCCAGCATAGGACACTGACACTGGGAAATCAGGGACATCGATGGGTATGGAGGCACACAAACAAGAATGTACAAGGGGAAGGTGTTTCCCCAGGCAAACACATTGAAAACTGAGTCAAGGATGTTTTTTAAAAGCTTCTCCCTGAAAAAAAAGGCCCCACTATTTGTGGCCTGCTTCGTCCCTGTGACAGCTCTCAAGGGTTCCCAGCGCAACTGCGGGAGCAATACCTTGGATGATGTGCTTCACCTTCCCACACAGCCTCAGGAGGCTGTCCACCTGTCTCTTCTCTCTCTTCAGAAACACGACTTCATCCATCCTCCAGTTCAGTGTCTCTTCCATATCACAATTTTTCTCTTGGAATGAAGAACTTTCTGTCTCTGGAAAACAATGACAAAGTCAGCCAAAGGAAACAAACTTCACGGCACCACTTTCTCTCTCTGGGAGTGCCCCACAGTCACCACCAGAAGGACAAGAAGGCCTCCACTTGGTGGAATAGAGGAGGACAGTCAGCACACAAGCGAACACAGTCTTCTTACCAGCCTGGCCACAGCTCACCTAACTGCCACAGGTCCAGAAACTGACTTTTGTGCTTCAGGATCAGCTCCAAACGTCTGACCAATATGGACCCATCCAGGATGTCACCAGCAACCTTCATGAAGACAGAGCTGGCGGCAGCCATCAACCTCTTGGCGTCCTCTGTGATGTTGGCTAACAGCTTCTCCTTAGAGCCGTGAGTCCCTGCCCCTCTCACCTCTTTGCAGCTAGAACCTCTCACCAGCCCCATGCCCACTGGGTGCCTATAGCAGTCAGTGGTGTTTCCAGATGTGCTGACGCCCCTCTCAGATATGCCTGTAACTGTGAGGTTAAAGTTTTACCCTAGTGCATCTCCTGTCTGGGACGAGGAGACCCTTCCAATGGACAGAATCAGCCAGAAGAACCACAGTGCTCAGGGTTGAAGGCCTGAGCCCACGTTACAGTGAACGTAGTTCTTGGACTACACATGATATCTTTTGAAATTCACCTGTCTTGAGAAACCCTGCAGTAGTACAAAAATAAACTGCAACAGGACAAGCTCACATCAGAGGCCACTCCATGGGTGCAGGGAAGCATCTGCACAGCACCCAGGAAAAAGGCAGATCCATGCTGCAGCTTCATGCTCTGCCTATCTTGTCTGCGGATCAAAACCTAGAACATGAGCTTTTGGAGCAACTAGAGGACAATATTTTAAAACATGACTAGTTTAACTGCCAGATTATTTATCTCACAGTAATATGAGGCTCGTGTAGTATTATAAGAAGACCAAGTTTATCTTTACCATTAAAAACAAAGATAGCAGGGGGCTGGGGTGCATCTTGGTGGTAGTGTGCTAGGCTAGCAAGCACGAGATCCTGGTTCATCTCCAGCATCACACACACACACACACACACACACACACACACACACACAGTGAAGCTGAGATGACCTTCAGTGGGAGAATTGACCAACCCAAGAACATCCAGACAAGGGGACTTTGCTCAGTGATAAAAGGAACAGAGCCATGAACCAGGAAAAGACAAGGAGGAGCCTTAACTGCATGCTGCCAAGTATGTAGAGTGTAATACAGCAGGCTGCTGTGGCCCGTTCAGGACCACACACTACTCCTGGTATGTCCTGGTGTAGAACAGAGCAGCTGGTCTTGGTTACTCTTTCAAGCAGAGCAGATGTAAATTTCCTTAACCTGAACACTATATTACAAATATCTACAAAGCAGGAAATAAGCCAAAGAAGTTCCTGAGATATTAGGAACATAGCTAGTACAAATGTTTTTGTATTCTTATAGTAGGGGCCATTCAGGTAATTAAAGTTGTTTCGAATTGTGCATAAAAGTTTGCTAGATTAGCATGATATTTTATCTGATTTTTGAAAGTATTTATACTCAATAAGAAGGAAGAAAGATAAGAAAAAGTTGTTCAATTTACACCAAAAAATGAAGCTAATCTTCTCAATTTATTGATTGTACATATGAAGTACAGATGCAGATATAGATGCAGATATATAAATCTATAGATAGTTAAGAGGAAACCAGCACAGAAAGAATATAACAGAATTCTATTTTTTTAGAGTCATAATTTCCAAACCTCTGAGAAGTGGGGAAAAAATCTTAAATTTTGCATTGCTCAGTCTTCACAGTATAAAATTTAAGAAAATTAAAATACTTCCAAACATTTCATGTTTTTCACCAAACTTTTTATTTAATACATGAAAATGTAACTTCTGGGAACAGATGAGTATGTATGAACAGACAGGCTTCTCCACCCTTCATAGATGAGTTTCTTTCTTAATTTGGCAGGTGTGGGAAATGGTTCCACTTCATGCAAACAGTGCTGAAGAGAAAAGGCTGAAGAAGGAGAAAAAAAGGAGCCTGAGGCTATGCTGTACCAAGACCTTGGCAGGGCACAGCAGAGGAATATCTGGCAGGATCCAGGCTACGTGCCCAGCTCAACACTTTGAAGATGCTTTGAAAGGATTTTCCCAATGCCCAGGCCCAAGGGGAGTCCTCAAATACATAATATTTGCCATTAGCACAATTTGCTAAGAGAACAGAAAGAGAGGTCTAACAAAGCCACAAAATATTGGTTCTCTTTTTCTGAAACAAAGAATTTTAGCTGAGAAAAAAAACCTCTTTAAAAAAGGCTCTTGTCTCCAACATTATAAATTACTCTTCTCTAAAATGTTCATAAATCTTAAAACTAATCCAATCATCTAAGTTTTCTTTTCATTTTCATTTACTTTTATTTGATATGTTCTTCAAACTATTCAATATAAAACTTCATAAGCTTCTGAGTTCACATTTTTTTTATAGATAAAGCTTTCCCAAGCTTTTCTAAATTTCTCCCCATTTTACTGACTACAAATTTGTCAGTTGTAGATACCATGCTACAACTGACATAGGCTTGGATTTTCTCAGCAAATTCACGAATGAGAGAACATATTGCAATAAAAATTCTTCAATAAAAATGGAATGAGGGGAGCTCCCTGTGTGAGTGGGTGGAGGTGAGTCCCGGCTCAGAGCAAGCCCTGGGCTGTCAGTGCTCCAACCCTCCGTGGTCTGCTTCTGCTGCCCTGAGCGCCCCTGCGCTCTTCCCCCGGATCTCTCCCAGCTGTAGCATGTCCACCACTGTGGCCCTGTAGCGCTGTTGCTTGCTGCCTTGCCTCTTTGTCTTGGCAATTCTTGTTCCTGTCCCTGGGCTTTTCATGGGCGCGCTGTCTGCTGTTGGCTTCTCTGCTGTTGCTGCTATGGTGGCCTTGCACTTTCCCCTGTGCCTCACCTAGAACTTGTAGCCGCTGTACCTTAGGCCATGTGGTTTCAATCACAGCAGTGCTTCAGTAGGCTGTCAAAAGACAGCATCTCCAGTCTGAGTGTGTGTAATGAGATGGAGGCAGGAGTGGTGAAGTGAGAGCGCTGGATCTGAGTTGACGCTCTTCTGTGGCCTAGGACAGTCACTGAAAGACAGAATTCTCTCCTGCACAGCCAGAGAGGACTGGCGGGCTGTAGTGCCCCCACTCCATGTAAATTCTCCCTTGGTTGACTCCTCACCACACTGAAAACTTTAGGAAAAATACTTGTGGTTAACAGCAGAGGCTTCAGAGTGTAATCTATACTCGGGCCTTGAAATTATGATATGTCTCAAGGTGAACTCATCTATCCAAGGCACTCCCACTTATAGTGGGAGCTCAGCTGATCCACCCAGACAAGATAGGTGAGGTAGAAGATAGCACCATGCAGATTCATCAACCTGTGAATTCCACCTGGGAAACTCTGCCCAAAAGCAAGCTTGCTGAAAGTAAGGAAGAAAATAATGGAAAGAAGGATTGTGTGGCATAGGTAGTAAATATCTCTCCTTGTTCACAGTTTTGACCACCTCAGCAGAGACAATTCTTTCATTTTTCATTAAGAACTTTTTGTTTTGGGGCTGGGGTTATACTTTAATGGTATAACACTTGCCTAGCATGTATGAGGCACTGGGTTCAATCCTCCGCACCACTTTAAAAAATAATAAAGGTATTGTGCCATCTTCAAATAAAAAATAATATTTTTTTGTTTTTGTTGTATATGTTGATTCATTCATGTTACATATATATAAAGATATTTTGTTATCATTTTTCTCTTTTTATTACCTTTTACTATTTTGTTTTGTCTTATGGGTGTTTTTTCTTTTTTGTTTTTTTGTTAATTTTCTCAGCTTCTCCCTGTAATAGTTAAATTCTCTTGTTCTCTATCAACCTGTCAATCTACTTTGTTGCATTTTGAAAATTTTGTTATTTTCTCCATTCATTATGGCCTTCACTTTATTCTACCTCTCTTCTACTTTATCTGTTTCACCTTTGGAATATTTTAACCATTCTTTTGACTTCCTTTCTCATTTTCTTCCTTCTTAATGAACTGTATTTTTGCCATCTTTTAAAACTAGTTTATATAATTCTTGCTCCCACCATTCATGTTTTTGAAGTTATTAGTACTGTGGATGTTGTAGCTGATATTCAATGTTTAGTTTAATTCTAAATCTAGTTCACTGCTGCTTATGTTGGTGTTTTAATTTCTGATTATTAGTATTGTAGATATCATAATTGACACCTAGTATTTTACTTGAATATTGTAGATTCTTCCCTGTTATTGTTGCTGTTCTTCATTTTCCCTTTTCCATAGTGGCTGGGTACCAAATGTGACACTTTAAATTGTTGGGGAATATGCTCTGCCCCTGAGTTATACCCCCAATCCAGCTAAGAGATTGTGTACCTAATTCCACACATAACTATTCTTAACCTTCAGCAATAATTTAACACAAAGAATATTGGGGACCCCAAACTGGCAACCATGGCCTAAGTAAAAGTTAGAGAGAAGGCTCAACTTACTCATGGACGTATGCTCCTACAGCAACAGCAGAGAGAAATAACACAATGACCTCAACATAGGTTACTCTTATACACTCTTAGAATACACAGAGTTGCCATATCTAGAAGATCAATCATGGGTGGTATGTATATACAGTGATATAGGCAACACAACTGTCGATCTACTAGAAAGATCCTGTGAAATCTACAGAGAAAGTAGAATCCTCAAGCTCTGATATACTACAAAACTTGGAATGATCGCTTTGATTACTAATCACAACCCAAAACATTAGTATATTAAATATACTACAAAAAACACTGGGAAATACATTCAACAATTCACAACAATATGATATACCAGAACACTTTGCCAAGAGAAGGCTGTTTCCTAAGAATACCCTCACATAAAAGTGGAAAAGAGGTGGCTGGAGTTGTGGCTCAGTATTAGAGGACTTGCCTAGCATGTGTGAGGTCCTGGGTTTGATTCTCAGCACCAATATAAAATAAAGTGAAGGTACATCTACAGCTAAAAAAAAAATTAAAAATTGAAAAAGAAACCCATCTCAACAGATATGCAAATCTCAACATAAGAATATAAGTGATACAGAAAAATAATGTAATAAGACACCTCTTAAGGTCTGTAATTCATCAACAACAGACTTCAAAAATATTCAAATATTGGATACAATTTTTTTTTAAATTATAGGATTCTCAGATGATACAAAAAAACTAAATAAATTAAGAAAGTTAGTACAGGAAATAAATGCTAAATTCAATAAAGAGATAGAGATATTGAAAAATAACTACACAGAAATCTTGGAAATGATAATTAAATCAAAAATTGAATTGGATATGTTTCCAATACATTAGATTAAGTAGAGGACAGAATTTTAAAGATTGAAGATAAGGTAGACATCCTTGAACATTCAGACAGTATTAAAGAAAAAAAGTAAGAAACTACAAATCTAATAAGAACTGAGAAAACATTAAGAGACCAAACAATGCTCACAGACATTAAAGAAGGATCAGGGATACAGGATCATGGCAGTGACATAATGGCAGAAAAATTCCTGCAGACTTAGGAATAAGATGAACATCCTGACACTGGAAACATTTAGAACCTCAAATAGACCAGACCAGAAAAAAAAAAAAAATTTCTTCACATCCTATCATAATTGCAAAGCCAAAATTTCAGTTCAAAGAAAGAATTTTAAAAACTACTAAAATTTTAAAAGCCAGGTCACATTTAGAGAAATACCAATCAGATTAACATCCAATTTCTTGACAGAAACCCTAATGTCCAATAGGGCTTGGGACAACGTATTTCAAATCCTGAAAGAAAATAACAGCCAACCAAGATCATTCTATCGAATAAACCATCAGAATTGTACTATCAGAATAAAAGAAAAAATAAAAATCTATTGAGATGAGTATAAATGAAAGAAATCCATTATTACTATTCCAGAATTGCAGCAAACACTCAGAAGAATTCTACACATAGAAGAAGATTATAAACCACCAAGAGATCTTAAAAAAATGAATTACATTACAACTGGGGGTGAACATATACCAATCAGGATAGAAGCAAACATTAAATGTAAAAAAAATAGATGAGAAGTAACACATTCCTCTCTAATGACACTGAATATAAATGGTCTCATTTTTCCAAATAATAAACATAGATCATAACACTGGACAAAAAAATTAAGACCCAATTATTGTTGTCTGAAAGAAATATATCTATGGTCAAAGATATCCACAGGCTAAAAGAATTAAAAAAATGACATTTCATGTAAATGAAACTTGAAAGCATGCAGGAATACCTATTAATACCCAACAAAGCAGATTCAAGCAAAATTAGAGGAGAAGTACAGATCATATCTTGGTAAAGGGAATAATCCAAAAAGAAAATATAAAGATAGTAAACATTTATGCCCAAAACATTGGTGTACCTGATTACATAAAACACAATGCAACATAAAGGTTCATAAAGGGATCAATATAATAATAGCAAGTGATTGAAATATACCTCTGAGAGATCATCCACACACAAATCAACCAAGATACTACAGAGTTAAACTGTAAATCAAATGGATTTAACAGGTATTACAGAGTATTTCATCCAAAACAGCTGAATCCCCTTTTTTCAGTTTTCTCCAAAATAGATAATATTTTAGTCAACAAAGTAATCATTAGCAAATATGAAAAGTTGAAATAATTCCACATATCCTGTTTCAATGATAAAGGAATAAAATTAAAAATCAAGAAGAAAACCACATATTCAAAGACATGGAGATTAAACAATACACAAAAAAAAATCAAGAAGAAAACCACATATTCAAAGACATGGAGATTAAAAAAATACACATTTTAATGATGAGTGGATCATCAAAGAAATCTGACAAAAAACTAAAAAATTCTAAGACTCAACAATATTAGAAATACAACATACAAGGGCCAAGAAGCTGCTGCAGCAGCCACTGTTTAAAATCTGGTGTCTCTGGGGGCGGAGGGATCTGCTGGAGGATGGAAACCAGAGAAAGCCTAGTGGCCTCAGCTTATCCTGGTGCTCAATCCCACTCTTCAGATGCACAGCATCCTCCATGGGAGTGCATTTAGCTGATACTGTGGTTTCCAGATGCGGAGGTCCTGGGTTCCAGGTAGCGATGAAGGGATAGCAGTGCCCTGCTGCTGAGCTCCTTCCTGCCCTGTTTGCCTAGGCACAAAGGAGGGTCAGAGGAAGGCCTTGCAGTGTGCCTGCCTCTATGCCTCATAGCCTCCCACCCCAGGGTCACTGCCTAGGGGCACCTGCTACTCAAGCTTTTGCACTACTAGCTGTGCAGGGGTGCCTGCAGATGCCACCTGCCACCCTGAGGCAACCACCCTCCACTCAAGCTGACACTGCTGGTGTTTCTGGCCATGCTCCATCTGCCTGCAGAGGGCTTCCAGGAGCCGGGTGACGTCCCCACTCTCTGTCAACTGGCTTAACAACTCCAAGTGGAAGTCCATGCAGATGGAGACGCCATTCCTGGGGCAGCAGGAGACCTCGGCAGTCCATGCCCGGAACAGCATGTTTCCCGCAGAGTACAGGTTCAGGAAGGCTTGCATGAGCCGCTGCACATGGCAGAATAACTGGGGGAAACAAGGGCATAAGGCAGATGTCACAGTGAGCTACTGCAGGGGGACATGCTAATCTAGACACACATGGGTTCTAAGTCAAGGGTTTTGGGTTCACTCCTCCTTCAGGGTCACTGGGAAACATGAAAAGCCTAGGAAGAGGGCAGCTACCTTCAGGAAGAGATCAGGTGGCAGATAAGAATGTTGACTGTGGGCTGGGCTGGTCTCAGTGGTAGAGCACTTGCCTAGTATGTGCCAGAATCTGGCTCTATGGCTGCACTGGAGGAAAAATTGTCTACTGTGAAGTGCAAATAAACTGTAAGGAAAGAACCTATAACAGGAGAGAGAGAGAGAGAGAGAGAGAGAGAGAGAGAGAGAGAGAGAGAGAGAGAGAGAGAGAGAAGGGGGGAAGAGAAAGAGAGAGAGACTATTACAAAAACCAACAACCTATATCTACAATTATTTTAGGGTTTTTTTGGTTTATTTTTTTGGGGGGGTGGTTGTTACCAGGGATTGAACCCAGGGTGTTATACCATTGAGTTATGTCCCCAGCCCTTTTTCATTTTGTGACAGGATCTCACTAAGTTGCTGACACTCTTCCTGACTCTGTCCTGAGTCACTGGTATTACAGGCATGTGCCACCACACCTGGCTCAGTTACTTTAGTTTTGATGAAGAGTGCCCATTAGAATATTGAGGTGTTTGACTTTGCCAATTTACAGAGTAAATGAAGCTATTCATACTTCTTCTCAGAACTATCTACTTGGTCACCTCCTGCTAAATGCAGCTGATTAACCACCAGTGGTGACAAATCTTAAGGATGCCTCCAGGGCCTCCAGGGCCTGTCCCACCTCAGATGTGGCTCCAGGCAAGGTGCACCCTGCAGACCCACCAGCTCCACTCTCTGGAGCCACTCTGTCCACCAGAAGCCAACCCCTGCCCCTTCCCCTTTGCAGGAAGCAGGGCAGTGAGCATGCCCAGCCTGAGGCAACAGGGCACCTGCTCACCTCAGAAAACCTCTCCACTTCCATATTCTTGTGGTCTTTCTTGCCAGACATCAGCATCAGCTTGTTTAAAAGATCCTTCAGCTCTTCCAAAGTGTAGGAGCGCTCTGGCTCCAGGCCACTGTGACCCCCAGGGAGGATCAGGCTCAGGATGGCATCTGGGGAGATCTGGGAGGCAAAACATGATTAGAAGCCATTTTCTCGTGTCTAAAATGCTGACTCTGCAGCAGGCCAGTGTGTGCCACCAACACTGCACCTGGAATCTGGGAGGGCTCACCTTCTGGTCACCTGTGGGTGCCCTGAGCTCATAGATGCCTCTGCTGTTGATTGCTGTGGCCAGGGACAGGGATGAGAGCTCAATGGACCCATGGCTTTTCTTCACTGTCTTCAGCCACTCCAAGTTCCTGGCAGAATCTCGCTGTTAGAACAAAAGCAGAGAATATGGGCCAGGGTTCAAATGACTATCTTCCTGGATGTCCTCCTCCTGCCTCTGCCCTTGCTGGGCAAACTCCAGCCACCCTCCTCTAGGGCTCCAGGCATAACTTCTTGCCTGAGGCCTCAGGTACCCCTGGCTGTTCCCTCAGGACCCTGCCTGTTCCTCAGGACCCTGACCACTCATTGTGGCTGCACTGGTGCCAGATTTCTAGCTGACACTTAGAATGCACTTGGCCTGCACTTATGGTTGATTGGTAAGATAGCCACAGGCCATGCTCTCTGGTGGCAGGCCACCATCCTCCTGGGTTCCCAGAACAAAGGCCCTCTGAGGAGAGATGGTTGACTGAACAGGAGCCCTAAGTTCTTAATGTCTTGTCATGGTCCCTGAGCATGACCAGAAGAATAGGAAAAATCGCAACAGAAAATGAGCTTCTAACAGAAAAACTGCAAACTGCTCTCTCTGTCCATCTCCCCACCCTCCAACCACATACAGGACTGTCCCAAGGCTGGTGCAGGCCTCTGGACATCTCTTCTCATTGGGTGAGTTATGAGTGTAAGTTTACTCAGACGCTGGTACAGGTAATTTACTTAAATGTTTTTTTTCTGATAAAAAAAAATAATCAACATCAATTGTGAAAAATACCAAAAAGTAACTAAATAAAAGCAGTTACTAAATTCAGAGAAAACTGCTGCTTCCTACCTTGCTCTTTCTACACTTGTCCTGTAGGGTGGAGACTGCTCTTGACAAGCAGCTCTGCAGTTCTCTTCCAACCCAAGACAAAGAAAGCATTTCCATAGTGAAGAAAATCTGGCTTTAAACATCAGTTTAAATGGCTGCCTACACGCCTCCATGCCCATATGCCCTCAAAGCACAGCTGCTTCCCAAAGCTGCAAGACCTCCACACCTTGGAATCAGGAACAAAACTCACCAGCTTACTGGGCAGATGGGGGTCATTTTGCAGAGCCTTCCAGAGTTCTCTTAAAATTTCCATGAACTTGCTGAAGCCTGCCTTCTTGTCCAGCTTATACAGCAGGGACGCATAGCCCTGCACAGCATCATGGAAGCAGGCCACCCGGTCCACGTCAATGTCGCTTTCTCTAGCTGAGATGGAGGCCAGGTCCACAAATACCTTGAGCTCTGTGAAGCCTGGGGCAGAGAGGGAGTCAGCACAGGACCACTCCATGATGCTGCACAACTCTCACCTGGGGCAAGATCCTTCGTGAGGCCATCAATAGACACTAAGTAAACACCTAGCGTGTGTGGCACTTCCTGCCTTCTGTTAGGACACCAGGATACCTTTTCTTTTGCAGCATATGATGACACCACTGAACAGAATCTAATCTTTACCAAACAATGTCCCAGGCACTGTTCTAGGCTTGTGTGTATCTTATTTCCTTTAATCTACAAACATTATCACCTGAACAAAAACATGTTCCATTGGTAAATATTTTGAATCAAATGTATGTCAAGATCATTGTAATGTTTTGAGCAACTAATAAGAAAATAATAATAATATTGGGCAATCAATTATTTAAAAAACTGAGATAATTCCCCTAGGGTTAATTACTAATCAAAGAATGTAAGTCAAAGCAGACTCAGGAGTACAAGGTGGAAGCAGCAAAGCTCTGGATGAGAGCTGGAGCCAATGACGCCTCAGTGCCAGCAGGAGGTGGCCTTCTAGGCCTCTGTGGTGTGTGAGTGCTGTCCCCGCTCCACCTCCTTGAACTTTCTTTCTTACCTCTCCTCCCCTGCCTCTATCTAGTCCATACAACCACACAGGCTGCCCAGCCCTATGCTGGAAGAGAAGTATACAGGTTACACAAGCTTACAGCAGCAACACCCCTCTGTGGGCAAGAGCATGCCTAGGCCTCTGGCAGAATGAGCTTGAAGGAGAAAAAGAAGTCAGGATGCTTATGAAAATGATGCCAGTGTCCACAGATGGAAAGAGCAACAAAGGAAACAGTTTTAACCAGAAGCCTGAAAAGCTGTCCTGATGCAAACTCCACTGTGGGCCTAGAAGCAGACACTGCCCCCCCAACCCAACACATGCACATGATTGAGGCAGGACATCCTTAAGGTCAGGAACCCCATTTGGCAAACACCTGAAGCTGAGCTCCCACCATACCTCTCAGCTCGTCGTGTAGCCAGCTGACCAGCTCCTTCTGCAGGGCCAGCTCCTCCAGGCACTGGTGGCGGGGCTCACTGATGTCCTGCAACAGCTTCTTGGCCTGGATGAGCTGTGGGCTAATCTGGTTCAGTCTCTCATGGTGGGTGGCCTTGAAATCATCAATCTGCAAGATGAAGCTTTGCTGTGGGCTGTTCCAGCAACCACCCACACCTGCCCTCCAGTATGCCTGGACAAGCAGCTGCTATAGCAGAGCCTGACACATTCTTGCACCAAGGATAGCATGACCTCCACAGCCCTCCTTGCTAAGTTGCAGTTGCTACTGTCCCCAGTTCCCAGGTCCTGTGAGGAAGCTTTCATAGACTTCGAAACCTGCTACTCATAGCAGCCCAGCCAGGTCCATGTTGTTAGCTTCTCTGGGGGAGTTACTCATAGACTTACCGAAGGGTTCAAGTCTAGGCACAGACAATTCCACACTCTGTGTTAAATTTTAAGCATTAACATACCTGCCTCTACTGAAAATCCACACACCTTAGAAATGTGAGACTAAGAAACAGGAAGAGATTCAGGCCTGAGCTACAACAGGAGCAATGTACCATTTGGCATTCCCACTGCAACTAGGAGAGGTACCTGGACAGATGACAAAATATTTCCCTTTGTGCTTTCATAACCTAAAGAGATGAGATTCCTCTGGAAAGGGGTAGGTTTTTTCTACCCTGAATTTTTGGCTCTCATATAGACCCGAGAAAACTCACTAGCTAAGGAACAGTCACACTGTCTCAAGCAAAGGTAAAAACCCAGGGCTTGGAATGTTCCAGACTTAGTGCAGCCCAGATGAGAGTCCTTGGAGGGGGCTGCCTCACTGATTTTCCCAGAAAACCTGGGGCTTCTAAGGAGTCTGAGCTAGGACCCCACCTCCCAGGAGTCCCCAGCAAATAACTTAAAAAGTTTATTAAAGTGTAAATAACACTGAAGTCACCAGTCAATCCAAAATCCTTTTTGAACTGCAAGATGACCTTGGCTGAGCTGATTGCCTGGTGCAGGCTATGGTACTCCTTGATCTGTTCAACACGCTCTGAGATCCAGCCCCTCTGGGCCTGGGGGTCTACTTTACACATGATCTGGAGGTCTAAAGTCAGGTCATTGTATTTATCTACAAAATCCTTGAAGAAGACATTAATTTCTCCAAAGGTGATCTCTCCTGACTTCAGATCCTGATACAGTTTCATGAACCTCTGGTAACAAGGCGAGTACAAGTACTCATAGGCCTCTAAAAGCGCAAGGGTTTGTCTTTCAGACTCTCCTTGGGGATGGCTTAATGACTCTGCAGCTTCTTCCCAGAAGATCTGGAAGATGTGGCTGTCCATCAGCAAGTCTATCCTTGTAGCCATTCTTTTGACCTCATGGTCCAGGTTGTAGTGTGTCATCAGCTTGCAGGCTGAGGACAGCGGCTGTCTCACCCTCATGGCTTCATTCAGTCTTTTGCAGTTCAAGTCTTCTGAGTGTCTTGCTTCAATCTCTCCAAAATCCACTTTGGAAACCACAAGGAAACATGGAAGTTAAACTGCTAGACACAGTAGCATCTTATTTTACTTTCCTAGTATTTCTAATAACTTCTTTGAGAAAACACAAATTAATATTATTTATGAGATTTTTTTTTTCTTAAGAAGAATTCATCCCTCCTCCCCTCCACCCTGCCACGGGATTGTTTATCAGTTTTCATGATAAAGAACAGACTGGAAGCTCTTTTGTGGAGAGAACAGTTGGAAACACAAATCCATCTCCCTCCCAAATTCCATTCCAGTGACAGATTAGAAAATGCTTTTAAAACATCATAACCAGCAGGAACAAGGACAGTAGAAAAGAAGCCCAATAACAACACAACCTGAGAAGCAGAAAGATGGCCACACCAGTGGCAAATGACACTTGGGGCCTGAGAACAGAGACCCTAAGGACACAGCAGAGGTGAGCTCAGTCAGGCCCAGCACAAGTTTCTGGCACTCAAGGGCACTAGATGTTAAGGTCACCCTAGACTGGAGGAGGCAGAGAGGGAACTGGAATTGGGTTCAAAGTCTGTTTAAGAAGCAGTTGGTGAGAGTCCACCTCCACCATGGAGGCAGATGGGGGCTGCCCGCCCCCTGTCAAGAGGCAGGAAGGACCAACTGCAGGGCTCCCTGGCCTGGAGGCTACTTCTAGACACACACCTATCTTGGGCAGCTACAGAGGACAGGGAGTATTCAATCTAAGGACAAAGAGGATGACACAGTCACCAGGACAGGAAAACTGGAATAAAAGTGGGGCTCACTCTCCTCCTCTCCCTCTTGGCTCCAGAAATCTGGCAGCAGGCAGGGGGTGCAAATATGACCAGCTCACAAGAGAAGCCCTCAAGGACTAGGTCAATTTAAGGGCAGCCACAGAGCCCCACAGGTCACAGCCCAGAAGCCCTTAGCCTGTTCATCCACCTGTGGGGACTGTCTTCATACAGACAAACGAAAATCTCCAATCAGAACAGAAAAAGTTTTAATGTGGGAAATATATCCAAAAAAGCCAATAGGGATTGTGTAGCTCAGTGGTAGAATGTTTGCCTAGCATGCGTTCAATCCTCAGTGCCATTAAAAAAAAAAAAAAAAAGCCTAGCGTCCATCCCCAACATGCAAAAAAGGAAAGAAAGAAAGAAAGAAAGAAAGAAAGAAAGAAAGAAAGAAAGAAAGAAAGAAAGCCAACAGATAAAAGCAACTTGGATGAAATGGGAAAAAACGGGAAAACATGCTGCAACCATGAACCACAAGAACATAGTATATAAATGAATATTTCAAGAGAAAAGGGAGGGGCTGGGATTGTGGCTCAGTGGTAGAGCATGCACCTAGCACATGTGAGGCACTGGGTTCTATCCTCAGCACCACATAAAGATAAATAAATAAAGGTATTATGTCCATCTACAACTAAAAAAAAATCTTTAAAAAAAAAGTTTTGGGCGCGATGGTACACACCTGTAATCCCAGTGGCTGGCAAGGCTGAGGTAGTAGGATCACGAGTTCAAAGCCAGCCTCAGCAAAAGAAAAATAATAAGCAACTCAGTGAGATCATGTCTCTAAATAAAATACAAAAATAGGGCTGGGGATGTAGCTCAGTGTTCTAGTGTCCCTGAGTTCAACTCCAGTGCCAAAAAAGAAAAGAAAAAAGGGAGTGCCTTCAAATTAACTATATATAAGAGCTGAAATGAAGAATTCAATGCCCAGGTTACAGGAGGATATTGAAGAGAAGGCTCAGGAAGTGAAGCCCAAGCAGGAGAGATGTCATGGGAGTCAGGCAACCATGCCAGGAGGCCCAGCAGCTGCTGATGTGTACCCTGCAACAGGGAAAGCATAATTAACCAGCCATCAACCTCTTGGCATCCTCTGTGATGTTGGCTAAGAGCTTCTCATCTGTCCCTGAGAAGATAATGAGCACAATGAGCATGCGGCCCTCCCCTCTCCTTGCCATTAGAACCTCTCACCAGCCCCCTGCCAACATGGCACTGGCAGCAGTCAGTGGTGTTTCCAGATGCGCCGATGCCTCACTCAGCTATGCCTGTACCTGTGAGGTTCAGGTCTTAACCTAGTGCATCTCCTGACTGGGAGGAGGAGATGGCCAAAGTCAGCCAGGAGAACCACAGTGCTCGGGGTTGAAGTCCTGAGCCCATGCTACAGTGAACGTATTTCTTGAACTACATATGATATTCTTGGAAATTCACCTCGTGGGAGACCAACCTTGCACGTGACTGAGTCATACTCCCCAGCTGGGTGCTAAGGCACTCAGTCACAGAAATGTGGCAAAGCTTTCCCCATCCTTCTTGGGTTTGAGGGACTGTGCCTTGTGCATAGGTGAAGTTATGCTCACCTGTTCCTTTGTAATATAACCCCTTGCCTGTTTAGGATAGAATCTTTCATGGAAGTGCCTGTGTGTGTCCCCTTCTCTTACTATGCCCTTGGATGTGGCCTACTCAGATGTCAGTCAACATGCTGACAGCAGACATCATATAGATAGACTCAGCCCCCTGAAACCTGACTCCTTGCCTCATTTGAATAGCTTCTCCTCAATAAAAGGGGTCAGTATGTGCTCTTGCTCTCTCTCTCTTCCTGAGGACCCTTAAAGTCAGAGGAGCCGTCACTGCGACCCCAAACTAAAAGATATTTGTGTCTCTTTTGTTTTATTTGGTGTACCCCAGTTCAACTGGAGTGACCCCTGAGCCTTTTAGTCACAAGTACAGAAACCCGGCACATCTGTCTTGAGAATCCCTGCAGTAGTAGGAAAATAAACTGCAACAGGACAAGCTCACATCAGAGGCCACTCCACGGGTGTAGGGAAGCATCTGCACAGCACCCAGGAAGGAGGCAGATCCATGCTGCAGCTTCATGTTCTGCCTATCTTGTCTGCGGATCAAAACCTGGAACATGAGCTTTTGGAGCAACTAGAGGGCAACATTTTAAAACATGACTATTTTAACTGCCAGATTATTTATCTCACAATAATATGAGGCTCGTATAGTATTATAAGAAGACCAAGTTTATCTTTACCATTAAAAACAAAGATAGCAGGGGGCTGGGGTGCATCTTGGTGGTAGTGTGCTAGGCTAGCAAGCACGAGATCCTGGTTCATCTCCAGCATCACACACACACACACACACACACACACACACAGTGAAGCTGAGATGACCTTCAGTGGGAGAATTGACCAACCCAAGAACATCCAGACAAGGGGGCTTTGCTCAGTGATAAAAGGAACAGAGCCATGAACCAGGAAAAGACAAGGAGGAGCCTTAACTGAGTGCTGCCAAGTATGCAGAGTGTAATACAGTGTACTCTTCCCCAGCAGGCTGCTATGGCCGGTGCACACAGCAGCCACCTTCAGGACCACACACTACTCCTGCCTATGTCCTGGTGTAGAACAGAGCAGCTGGTTTGGCTGAGACAATCATTGGCCCTGGGTTTTTATTACCACACAAGTGCTTTCCCAGTACAGGATCTGAATCTAGCAATTTACACATAAACCTGCACCATCATTTCCAGGGCAATGCATGACACTTGGGAAGGTGATGGCTGAAGAGTCACTTCATGTTTTGTTAGTTATCAATATTGATCTCAAAATGTGACACATGAGCTTCACAGGGAGGCAAGCTGGGCTTGGACTGATTTCTAATCATTTGTTGTCTTGGACACAGTGAGTCTCCAACATCCTGGTTAAGCAATGTGCCCTGGGCACTTCCATTCTCTCATCTGGAAATCAAGGGGCTTGGGGACTTTCAGAGGGGTTGCTTCAAGGAACGTGTGTCCTCCCAGGAGCACATATTCAGCAGGCACTCAGCAGACAATGGTTCTAGTGTTAGAAGCTCTTTATGCCTAACACCTGCCTGGGCACCTCCATGCATCCTGCCTTTACCAAACCTCAGCACATGCAGGCTGAGGACCAGGTCAAGTACCTTGCCTGTTCATTTGCCCAAGGAAGGACAGCAACTCCAACCAGTCCTACACGCACCGTACAACTTTAAGAGCTACTTCACATCTGGCCCCGTGAGCAGGTGTTCAAGAATCTCATCCAGGCCTTCCACAGCCTCTCTGTTGTTCCTGGGCCAGGACTTGGTGATCACAGCAGACACAAGGCTGCCAAATTTCTGCAAATCATGGCAAGAGACTCCCTCTAGGACACTGATCTGAGACTAAAAGAAAATGAATTAAAAGAGAGAGTTGAGAAGATTTTACTGATTTGTTTTTTAATGACACAAGTTAGCACCCAAGAGCATTTCATAAATCTACTGAAGCTAGTTTTATAGTGCCTCAAAAAAAATAGTAATACAGAAGAGAGGTTGGGCTACCCCCTGGTAGCTTGGCCTATTGGAGGCCCTGGGTTTCATCCCCTGTATTGCAAAAAGAAAAGAAACATAAAATACTAAATATTTCCTAGGGAATTTCCATTGTCCTGGCCTGGCTCCTTATGTGAGGTGCCAGAGGTTTGAAGATGCATACACATGCACAAACACACTGCTATAACCCCAAGTCACACACCCTCCCAGCTCATTGTCAGCTTCTGTATTTCTCTTAGACTTGCCTGTCATGAAAAAATGCCAAAAACAAGATGAGGAAAACTCTACTACATCACAAGCTGCCCTCAAACACCACAGACACTCCAATTCTCCTTCTGATGCTTCATTAAGAAACAAAACAGTTTTCTTCTTTGCATTCACATTTTTGCAAAAAAATGAAAAAGTTTCAGTGATCAATAAAAAACACAGGGTGAACTAATAACAGGTACTTTTGACACTTAACAGGATAAAAGAAAACATTAATTAGCAATGAATAAAAAGTTATAGACCATAGGGAAGTGAGATTTATCCTAGGAATAAAACCATGTTTTTACATCAAAAATCAGTTAATTAGCCTGGTGTAGGGGCACATGCCTGTAATCCCAGCAGCTCACAAGGCTGAGGCAGGAGGATCACAAGTTGGAGGCTAGATTCAGCAACTTAGAGAGGCTCTGTCTCAAAATGAAAAACAAAAAGAGCTGGCAATGTGGCTCAGTGATAAAGCACCCCTGGGTTCCATCTCCAGTCCACATACACAGACACAAAAACATGAATACAGCATACTGATAGAAAAAAGTTACACAACCATTGTAATAGATACAGAAGAAGTATCAGGCAAAACTCTAAGAACAAGACCAGGATAGCCAATTTCACTCCTTTCACAGTGCCAGAGTTGCTATCCAGGGCAATTAGGTAGGGAAAAGGAAAAAAAAAAAGTATTGGAATTGTAAAGGAAGTACTAACTTACAGGCAGATAACATGGTCATCTACGCCAAAACTTCAAAGAAGGTACTCTCCCACGAATACCTCGCTAGAGAAAAGAAATGAGCCTGCAAAGCTGTAGGCCACAGAGACGAGGTGCTGCCCTGTTTCCAAGTGCTAGTGATAAACAATCCAAAAAAAATTTGAGAAAACAATTTTTAAAAATATTTTTTGTGCTGAAGATGTGGCTCAAGTGGTAGCGCGCTCGCCTGGCATGCGTGCGGCCCAGGTTCGATCCTCAGCACCACATACAAACAAAGATGTTGTGTCCGCCGAATACTAAAAAATAAATATTAAAAAACAATTCTCTCTCTCTCTCTCTCTCTCTCTCTCTCTCTCTCTCTCTCTCTTAAATTTTTTTTTAGTTGTAGATGGACATAATACCTTTATTTTATTTAATTTTTATGTGGTGCTGAGGATCAAACCCAGTGCCTCACAAGTGCTAGGCAGGTGCTCTACCATTGTGCCACAACCCCAGCCCTGAAAAAATAATTTGTTACAATAGCAAAGGAATAAAGTACTTAGGAGTAAATTTCATAAAAGAAATGCAGACCTCACCACTTGCAAACTGCAAACTACTGTTGACCCACTTGAATCTAATGTATGAAATATGATATGTCAAGAGCTTTGTAATGTTTTGAACAACCAATAAAAAAAAGAAAAAACTTAAAGACCAAAATAAATGGGGAGACATTCCAGGTTCAGAAGCCATGAGATGTGACATTGTTAAGAGGTCAACACTCCCCAAAATGACTTACAGATTCAAAGCCACCCCTGTCAAAGTCACAGCTGCTTTCCTTGCAAAAACTGACAAACTGATTCTAAAATTCATATGGAATCCCAAGAGATCCAGAATAGCAAACAATACAAAAAGAGGAGAACAAATCAGGAGAATTCATGCTTCTTGATTTTACGACCTACTGGAAAGAAATGGCAGTGGAGACATGGACAGATGTGAGGTGAACCCTCACAGCTGCGGCCAACAGACTTTTTGACAAGAGTGCCAAGATCACTCAAGGGGTGAAGTACAGTGCCTTCCTCAAATGGTCTGGAACAGATGGATCTCCACATGCAAGAGAATGTACCTGGACCCTTACCTCATACCACATAGAAAAAGAAACTAATGTTAAGAGCTAACACTCTAGAGCTTTCAGAGGGGGTTGCTCCATGATAGAGCACTTATTAGCATATAATCCTAGGTTAACACTCAGTGCCAAAAACAAAATAAAAACCTTTTAGAGGAAGACACAGGTAAATCTTCATGACCCAGGATTTAGCACAAGATGTCAAAATTACTAGCAACAAGAGAAAAAAAAAGACATATTGAATTTTTCCAAAAGTAAAAACCTTCCCAGGAGTGGTGGGGCACACCTGTAATCTCAGCTACTCAGGAAGCTGAGGCAGGAATATTGCAAGTTTGAGGGCAACTTTGTGAGACTGTTTCACAAAATAAAAAAATAAAAAAGGGGTAGAGATGTAGCTCAGTGTTAGAGCACCCCTGGTTTCAATCCCTACTACTACAAAAAAGAGAGAGAGAAAAAGAAATTAAAAACTTCTGTGCTTCTAAAGAAAACACCAAGAGTGAAAACAATCCAGAGAATGGAAGAAAATGCTGGCAGATCACATATCTGACCAGAGATTTGCACCTGATTATCCAAAGAACTCTCATAAGCCACAATAAAAGAAAAACATAGAGCTCAATTAACCATTTGAGGAAGGCACTGAACTTCACCCCCTTAAGTGATCTTGGCACTCTTGTCACAAAGTCTGTTGACCGCAGCTGTGAGGGATCACCTCACATCTGTCCATGTCTCCACTGCCATTTCTTTCTAGTAGACATTTGTCCAAAGACATAGAAAACAGAAATAGCCAAAAAACATATGAGAAGGTACCTGAGGTCATATCTATCAAAGTGACCAGAGAAACCACTCCACACCCCCAAACTGCACAGTGACAGGTCTGAGAGCACAGGCTATGGGGGTGTGGAGAAGTCAGGTCCCTCCTAGGCTGGCAGCTGACATGGAAATGGTCCAGCCACTGTGGGAATGGTCCAGATAGTCCTTCAATCACACAGGTACCAAGTGATCCAGCCATTCCACCATAGGTGCAGAGAGTGTGAACAGCACATCCATACAAACCCATGTGTGGAGGTCCACAGCAGCAGACTGATAACAGCCATCAGTCAGGGAGAGCCCGGATGTCCACCAGAGGGCAAATGGAACATAAAAGCCCCCTGAGTCCATATGATGAGCAACATGCAGTCATGAAAAGGGACAAATGACTGATAGGTACTCCAGAGTGAATGACCTTGAATACATGCTCAACGAAGCCAGGCACCCAAGGCCACAGCCTGTGTGATTTCATTCCTGAGACACCTGAGTAGTCTGTGGAGGAGGAAGGAAAATTAGGTGCTGCTGGGGAAGGCCTTGGGGCCAGCATGGTGGAGGGCAGACTCTGCAGCTGAAGGGCTGCATTTTCTTTCTGAGCGGATGAGAAAGTTGCCAAGTAGACTGTGCTGGTGGCACTCACACCTGAAACACACCACTCTCCCCAAGTTTGGCTTCCAAGGGTGAGTGACAGGAGATGTGGCTGCCATGTTACTAAAACACTGAGCAAAAAACAAATGAAAGCCTTAGAAGTATTAGTTATGTAAAAAGACTAGAGCCTGTTTCCCTAGAAAAAGTGAGCTCTGCTTCTCACGACTCCACTGGCCAGCAGTGTGCAGGGCTTGAAGTGTCCAGCAGGAAATACAGAAGGACTCTGGGAGCCTCAGGGTACTGTGTGGGGAATGTGCCGGGGCAGAACCTCCTCCCACTTTGCAGAAAAAAGCTAAGTGAAATAATAGAATCTTTCCCCTCTTTTTCTGCAGTGTTGGGAATAGAACCCAGGGCCATGCTGGGCAAGTGTTCTACCCCAACAAGGATGGAGTCTATTTAACTTCAGAAGCTTCCTTCCATAGATGTTTTGTCAACCTTTGGGGTCATTTCCTGTATATCTGTTGAGCAAGAGTTAACAGACCACAAACCAACCAGTGGGAAAGATCACAATGGCAATTGGAGGCACAGCCCACCAGATCAGCTGCACGATGGCTTATGGTTTTGCACAGGGTTCTGCAGCAGGAAGCCAAGTTGCATGTCAAGGAGTGGGTAGAGAGCACTGGATTGCAGCATGAGGCCCAAGCCAGGGAGGGGGCACCAAGGACCCAATCCTGGTCAGCACAGGCCTTGGAACTGGCAGGCACTTAAGGCCTGGAGCTGGCCATATCAGCAAGTATCTGTGAACCTAAGCATGTTTCCCAAGAAGAGATTGGTCACCTGGCAGGCAGAGTGCACAGCTTCGATGACACACTTCTCAAAGCTCCTGGCCACACTGTCCTTGAGGCCATCGGCATCCCAGTGAGGGCTACAGAAGGCAGAGATCTGGGAAAGGGGCCTCTCCTGCAAACACAGCGGTAGGTGGGGGTGTAAGTGCCTGGTTGTTCTGACTCCCCTCCTCCCTGTCCTATACTAAGCATGTCCTCCCTGCCCCTCATTAGAAGAGTAAAGATGAAACCAAGTTAGTCTCTTCTCATATTGCAAAAAAAGCAGGCAGAATAGCAGCTTGTAAAAACATGTAAATTTTGAAAAAGAGCCATTTTTCTTTTCTTTTGTCTTCCTAAAAACATCCATTTAATCAGATCCATATAAAACACTCAGGGAGAAACCAACTTTTCTGGGTCACAGACCTTCATTCAAAATGAAGGGCATTTTTTGTTTGTTTATTTCTTCCATGTCACTGTGTTTAATAAGGCTCCTGCCACCAGTAGGTCCCTTGGAGCACCTATACATGGAGGGCTTGATGACACGTATGTCTAGGGCTGCAGTAAGAGCACAATCCCATTCCCTGGCTCTTCTCAAGAACGTCACACTAGAACTCTGAAATGTTTCTGAGGTCAAACTGCAAAGCCCTGATCAGAAACAGAAATGCAAAGCTTGGGTGGATCCCAGGGCCTGTACATGCTGTGCTCTGCTTGTAGCCCCAGGTGCTGCCACAGTCTGGGCTCATCACCATGTTGATGGTGTCCTCCATATCTGGTACCTTCTTGAGCCTCCCTTCCATGTCCCCCAGCAGCGACTCCTTCCAGTCGTACTCTGCAGGAAAGTTTATTTCCACCAGCCGCCGCCAGACCTGCAAAACCCACATGTTAAGTGACAGCCACAGGGACAAGTAAACACCACAGAGATATCCTACAGAAAGACAGCAACAATAAGGCATGGGGGCACCTCTGGTCCCAGTTGCTCAGGAGGCTGCGGCAGGGGGATCTTGAATCCAAAGCCAGTCTCAGCAACTTAGTGAGGCCCTAAGCAATTCAGTATGATCGTCTCTAATTAAAAAATAAAGAAAAGGGCTGGGGATGTGGCTCAGTGGTTGAGTGCTCCTGGGTCAAATTCCCAGTACAGGAAAAAAAAAAAAAAGAAGCACTTTGCTAAAGCACTTGGAGGCAGCATCCTAACACGTCTCCAAGCCCAGGTAGGCATCCTATCCACACACCATGTCTGCTGAGGACAGGCAGCGTTAGGAGAACAGGAGCCTGGAGCAGGTGCCCCTAGCCACATGCTTCCATATGTCCACCTGATATCTAGATCCAGGGTCTACCTTGGGACACACAATGCATTTACTGGTCATGTCTCTTTTCTAGAGAAGTTCCCTGGCCTTATCTTCTCTGATACTGACAATTTTTAAAAGTTCAGGTCATTCTGCAGACTGTCTCTTGACCTAGTTGGCTCACAGTTTTCCCATGATTACAATTGTTTGGTTGGGACACTGCTAAGCCTAACCACGTAAAAATGTACTCAGTGTAGGTCAGGTGTGGCCAAACATCTGCACTTTCCACAGGTGCCTAGCCAAACACCTTGAGCCTGACCAAGCAGCCCATGAAACCTGTTGGTGCCACCAGGGCTGACCAAGAGGTCGGTCCTTGGTTAAGGCTTATCTGCCAGATTTCTTCACTGTGAAAGTCATCTTTCCTCATCCATAAAGGCTTCTGCAATGGGACACTGGGTATCCTGTGACTTCCTGGCACCCCCACCGAGCTCAGGATTCCTGAGTGATACCTGCCTGCATCAGCTACTATACCTTGGTTACAGAGTGACAGTTTTCTATTGCAATTATTTCTTCTACATTTCTTAACTCCATTCTTCGATAGAAGAATAGAAAAGTTCCTTTTTTCTCTTTTTTTTCTGTAAGTATGTTTATCAATGAATTTTAATGCATTCCTATCACTTTGCCTTTTATGGGGCTGGGGTTGTGGCTCAGCGGTGGAGTGCTCGCCTAGCATGTGCAAGGCCCTGGGTTTGATCCTCACCACCACATAAAAATAAACAAATAAAATTGAGGTATTGTGTCCAACTACAACTGAAAAATAAATATTAAAAATAATAATCAAATTGTTCCAGATTCAGCTAATGTGAGCATCTTCAACAGTTTTCTTAAAAAAATAGGAATAACTTTAGACTTGCAAAAATGCTGCAGAGATATCCCAGATAATTTCTATGTTCTCTTAACCCCATTTCTGCCATCATGAACATGACCACAACTCAGTTGTCAAAAGTGAAAAGCTAGCAATGACAGACCACCATGTCAACCACAGACTTCACATGGAGTCCTCTTGGCCATCTGAGGAGAAGTCTGGATCACCACATGCCTGCAGCCTCAGCATTTCCTGACGTTCCAGCACAAGGAGCTCTTGGCCCCCCTGTGCATCTCACACTGACTCATGGAGGTGGTTCTTCTTCCAGGAACAGCATTGTGTGGTGGGAAATGGGAGTTAGAAGACATGATTGGGCCATGTGGGGTAGAACACGCCTGAAATCACAGCTCCTCAGGAAGCTGAGGCAGAAGGGTCACAAGTTCCAGGCCATCCTGGGCAACTTAGCAAGACTCTGCCTCAAAATAAAAAATAAAAAGGTCTGGGAAAGTTTATTTCCACCAGCCACCACCAGTGTAGCTCAGTGATAAAGTGCTCCTGGGCCAGTCCACAGTAGAAAGACAGAAAGAAAGACAGAAAGAAAGACAGAAAGAAAGACAGAAAGAAAGACAGAAAGAAAGAAAGAAAGAAAGAAAGAAAGAAAGAAAGAAAGAAAGAAAGAAAGAAAGAAAGAAAAGGCATGATGGGATATGGGTGTGCTCGGGTCCCAGGGCATCATTATTTCTGTAGGTGCTCATGGTCCCAGGGTGCCTTTGCCATAGGACTTTTGATGGACAGAGCTGGCAACTATCTAAAATCATGAGTTCCTGGTGCTATCTCTAGCTCCTTCCATACCACAGAGCTCTTGTCCCTCTTATTCCCTATCTCCATTTTCCTGACTTCCAACAATACCAACAGCATGTCCATCTCCCCAGACCTTGGTAACTTTACTTGTAAAACAGGAATAACAGCAGTAATCACCTCAGAGTAGATGTTTAATTAATTTCATTTTTTTAATCATTAACTACTGCACTTAGAATCATTCTTTCTTGCTGGGCACAGTGACACATGCCTGTAATCTCAGTAGCTGAGGAGGCTAAGACAGAAGGATCATGAGTTCAAAGCCAGCCTCAGCAATGACTAGGTGCTAAGCACTCAATGAGACCCTGTCTCTAAATAAAACACAAAATAGGGCTGGGGATATGGCTCAGGGGTTGAGTGACGCTGAGTTCAATCCCTGGTACCAAAAAAAAAAAAAATCTTTCTTGTCAGTGGCTACACAGCTACCTGTCTCTCATGCTTAACACCTGGGGATTATACTACTTAGAATCCTGGAATAATATTTAATAATACAATTGTGTTTTCCTGGGATTTCATTCTGTTGGTATAAAACTTCACAAAGCAGTTGGAAGAGGATTTTTTTCCTTCATTAAAAAGAACAACCCTCTGGCCTGCAGCCAACCTTGTCCATGCAGTTGGGGTACCCCTGCCTAACATCACAATGAGTCTTGCCACCAACTCTGTGTGAAGACCACAAGCAGGTTCCAGAGTCTCCCTGGAAGACTGTGGCTCAAGGGGGACAACCTTCCACTTCCAGGACAGGGAAAAGGCAACCAGTCTGGAGAGCAAGCCTGGGGTGGGCAGGACCTCCCACTCTACCTCCTCCCCCTGTAGCCCTCTAGGGACTCAGGCTCCTGGATCCCACCGGCTCTCAGCTGTCTTCTCCAGCACTGGGGTGACTATTGTGGAATCCTCCCCATGTCCTAGGTTTTGGAGGAGGAGTCCACTCTATCAAATGGCTTCACTCAGCTGCCAGCTAAAGATGCTTCCTGTCATACTGACCTTATGTTTCCAGTACCACACAGCTGGCTTACAGCCTCAGACCTGAAGCAGAGCCTGAAGGTCCTCCTGGCAACTCTGCCTCAGCATGACTGCACCTCATCACACTGTACCATAGAGCCACTGACTCTCTGCCAGGTACAGGGGGAATGTTTCTTCCTCAGAGTAGGGGCCAGGGCCCGAGGCAAGTTCAGGATAAGCCCAGGCCTCCAGGCCAAGGCATTGTTGGTCTGGTTCTTGGTGACAGGACACAACTGTGTGACTCCCCACTCTGTTGCCTGCAGAGGCTCTGCAACCTCAGGCCAAGCTCACCTGGATCTCCTCGGGGTAGGTGAAAAGGATAGTCGAACCCTTCTGGAACATTCTCTTTGCTAACACTGTGCACAGCCAGGATCTTGTGGTGGCCAGGACACCCTGGAGGAAAACTGTCAGGAAGCCCTTCTTGGCTGTGGCTCCCGGGTCCTCTGCCATGTCCTGTGGGCACATGAGAGAAGGTTTGCCAGCTCTACTCTGCTGCTCCCCACACCTGAGCCACCTCCTAGCTCCATGCTTGTTGGAAGCCCATCTGACACAAGCACTGTCGTTTCCCCAGTACCCTAGTCTCCCATGAAAGGGGCAACATGGGAGAGGAGGGGAGAAGGGACGGGTGTTACAGGTCTCCAAGCTGACTCTGCCTCACCAAGAGCTTCCAGCAGCGGGGGTACACACAAGAGCCCTGTGCTTTCTCCAGATTGAGTGAGAAGAATGGACCCATGAGCAGAGAGCTTCCAGAGAACCCTGAACCAGTAGATCATGCAAACTCCCAGCTCCCACTCTAGGGATGTGAAGCAGCACTCTGCTGGCCTGGAGGCCAGCCCAGTTCTCTTCCCATGGGCACTCTGCAGGGACAGCTACTGTCTGTCTCCTCCCCACCTCTACCACCACACCCACAGAACTACCCCCTTTCAGATGACCCAACACTCCGGAGTCCTCTCTCTCTTTGCACTCCAGAGGTACCTGCCATGGAGCACATGCAACTCCAGAGGCCCTGAAGGCTGCACAGTGTGTGCTCTTACAGAGCTCCATAAAACCTGGGTCTGTTGACTCCTGCCCCCCTCGAGGCTCACAGAACCACCCTGGGGCCTCCATCTTGGCAAAGTGACAAGGTGGATGGCAGACGCCATTCCTGCTGTAAGGAACCAACTAGAGTGGAAGAGATGACCCATTCAGACAGCAGGAAGAGCATGGTCCTCAGCCACAGTAAGTGCCAAGGTGGAGAAACCCAAAGAGCCCGGGAGGCATACCAACAACAGGAGAAGGGACTCGGGCTCCAGGCAGGTGACCAGAGCACAGGGCACACGTGAGAGCAGGGCAGGACAGCACTGAGGTTTCTCAAAGGAAAATGAAACTGGGTACCCTTGTATGATGTCCCTGAATACCTTCCAGGACAATCTGGACACCCCAGCAGGGCATTTCCCTAGTGCTAAGCCTCAGACATTCCAAATCCAAAAGCGGCCCCAGCTATACACTGACCCATCCTTGTGGAGGTTCTGTGATTGGGATTGCGGTCCCTGATGACTTCATGGCTGTGACATGCTTGTTGCCTGGGAAAGTTTCTGTGCAAAGGCATAGGATGCCTCGTTGCTATGGTAATGTCCTCCACGCTACAGTCTTATCAGCTTCGACCTTAATCTTAGGCAAATAACTCCTGGGAATAAAGGAATTTGTTTGCTTGATAACTACAATGTTTCACCAAGCTCTGGTGCTCCTGGATCTGCCCATCTTACAGTAACATCAGACAATGAACTTTCTTGAGAGCTGCACATAGCTCCTGACATTGCATATTACAACTGTAAAATGTAACTGCAGAATAAGCAAACTTACTGATATGCTAAACAATAATAAACAATAATGTAGTTATGGTACTAATGACCTAATGTGACTTATTGGTATGAATAAATGTGTCTGCTGGGGAAAAGTCCACTTTGCCACCTTCCCTGCCTCTGCACCTTGTCTCTGTGTCTCCTCTTTATTATTATTTATTTACACATCCTAGTGTCATCCAGGATTGAACAGAGGTAGTCAATAAATGAATTGCAGGAACAGCCCTGAGGCTGAACAAACAGCAGGGCCCTGAACTGTGCTTTGACCTTCATGGCAGCCACCCAGCTGCTGACCACCTGACAAGAGGCTACCACATGCCCAGGCATGTCTTTACTTTGGTCAATTTTAGCACAGCAAAATTTTGTTTTTGCAGAACAGGTAGAGTATTTGTGACCATAGATCTGGGACCCCAAAAGACAATGAGGACACTTCCTTCTGCAAAAAAGTAAACCCTGAATAACTGACAAACTTCTCAAGCACCATCTATTGGGAGCTGGCACCAATCTGGGATAGATGAAATAGTACCACTTGGGAGAAAGCAGACACCTTATCAATGAAATTCATTCTTAGCACCTATAATCCCAGAAGGATGAGGTAGGAAGATTCCAAATTCAAAGCCAGCCTCTGAAACTTAGCAAGGCCCTAAGAAACTTAGCAAGACACTGTCTTTAAATGAAATACAAAAAAAAAAATGGCTGGGGATATGGCTCAGTGATTAAACATCCCTGGGTTTCAACCCTGGTACTGGGGAAAAAAAAATCATTCTTAGAGTGTGTCTGTGGTATATTAAAGAAGAAAGGTTGAAAGAATAAAGTGAAAATGTAGACTTGACCATCTCCATCCCTAACATTACAGTTTTGATTTGCAAAAACGTTAAAAAAAGAATTGCCCTGAGACACCACTCTCGACTACCCACAGCAGAAGTTCAGGACCCGCAATGGAAAAGCTGCACTCAATGCAAAGCTCCTGATGCAGCTGCAGGGACGCTTCCCTGAGACATGGGTGAGAGAACAGAGTGTGAAGGCCAGGGGCAGCGGAGCTCCAGTGGCAGGAATCAGAGTGAGGTTCCCTCTGGGTATGAGGGCGAGGATACCTGACAACTGACTATACCACTCTGTCTCATCCAGGCATCCCAGAACTCCCACATTCCCTTCTAAATCTAATTCCTGCATGGAATCCAGGACCTCTCCTGGGCATGACATTTCATCCATAAATCCCACTCACCACTGGAGGTCTAAGTCTGATGACTCTGCAAATGACCTCAGCAGACAAGGCAGGAATCTCATAAAACCTCAGACATTTGGTGATCTTGCAGGCAGCTTGATGGAGCTTCAGGCACACAGTCAAGTAGGACTCTAATGAGATCTTCTCAAGAATCCTACCAACCAGGAGTCCAGAGAGCTCAGTTAAGTCATTGGGAAATGAGAAAACAATACCAATTATTAATACCAGTCCCTTTCCGTTTAGATATACAAGTATGCCTGTACTCATAGCTTCTCAGGAGGCTGAGGCAGGAGGATGGCCAAGTTCAAGGCCAGCATCAGCAAATTCGCAAGGCCATATCTCAAAATAAGAAATAAAAAGGGATGGGGACGTGCTTAGTGGTAGAATGGGTTAAATCCCCAGTATCACAAATAAATTAATTACTTAAAATAAAATAAATGACCTACAAGTAAGGCAAGTAAGGCATACCCCTCCAGGATATCATTAAATAGGTCTTAAAGCTGTGACTAAGAAAAAAAGGTAACACAGTCCTTTTGTCTTAGCTCAGCTGTTGAAATTCTATCAAAGCAAGTTAAAATAATTGCAAATACATTCCCTTATTCAAAAAATAGCAAGGGATGAATATTTCCAATATTAAAATATGAATAACTTAAGAAAAAATCAGAGAGGTACAGGAGAGAGGTAGGGAGGGAGAGTGCTAGAAGAGGAGTGTGCATTGCAGATAGAATTTCTTCCACCTGGTGTGACCGGGCTTCACATTTACTGACAGCTTGGTGATATGAGAAAGAACCCTGCAAAGTCACAGGGGCTTGCCACACAGCGGGGCCCTGTGCTACGCTCCACGTCCAGACACCCCAGGGGCTCCGAGAAGGGAGAGCAGCAGTGCTGAGAGGCTCCAGAAACACCCAGGCCCCTGGTGCACATTACTGTTCTGCGTTTCACGTGCTGTTCCTTCAGGTGGCAAAGGTCACACACAGGTGCAGGAGTAAATGATTCTGCAAGGCCACCTTTGATTTTTGTTTTAAATGGGCCCAACTTTCAAAAACCATAGAACTAATTGTTAAAAAAAATTCAGAACACATACATCTGCTCTATGACAATGATCATTTAAAAATATGTGAAAACAAGGCTGGGGATGTGGCTCAAGCGGTAGCGTGATTGCCTGGCATGCACGCTGCGCTGGATTCGATCCTCAGCAACACATACAAATAAAATAAAGATGTTGTGTCCGCCGAAAACTGAAAAATAAATATTAAAAAATTCTCTCTCTCTCTCTCTCTCTCTCTCTCTCTCTCTCTCTCTCTTTCTGAAAAAAAAAAAAACAATGTGAAAACACAAAAGCCAAAAGGTTGGGTGGGAACAAAGCAAAATCTCAGCATCCAAGAGCTGTAATTTGCTTTTCTTTTTTGTAATGCTGGGTACTGAACCCAGGCCTTGCATACACTAAGCAAGTGCTCAATCCCTAAGCTACATACACAGTCCTGCTCTTTTCCTTTAAGACAAAGAAAATGAATAAACCCATATGGCTGGATTGGCAACTTCAGAGGACACTGGAGCACTTGCTGGTATACCAGCCTCCCACTTTGACACAGGCGGCCCACACCACATATGAGCCCACACAGGGGGTTGCACCAGCTGCTCTACTTAACATCCTGAAGGGTGTCCACAAGGTGCATCAGCATTTTGAAAACATTTCCGACATGCTAAGGCAGGAAAGAGAAAGGGAAATATGAAAAGTCCAAGAAGGAAACAGCTGTCTGTGCCGAGAAGGGAGAAGGGCACAGAGACTTGTCCTGTTCTCCTTGCACACAAGCCTTCAAGAGCCAATCTTCATTTTCCACTTGTGAAATGCATGCTGTAAATTTAAGCCATTTTCTTTTTCTTTTTGTTGAGTGGGGTCCTTTTCTTTGACTTTTCTTTTTTGAAACTGGGGATCAAACCCAGGGCTTCGCATATGCAAGGCAAGTGCTTTGCCACTGAGCTACATCCTAGCCCTTATACCATTTTCTTTTTTAAAAATTAACTTATTTATTTTAATTAGGTATATATGACAGCAGAATGTATTTTGATTCATTGTACACAGTTGCAGCACAACTTTTCATTTCTCTGGTTGTATATGATGTAGCATCATACCATATATACAGTCATACATGTACCTAGGGTAATGATGTCCATCTCATTCCACCATCTTTCCTGCCCCCATGCCTCCTCCCCTTCCCTCCCTCCCCTTTGCCCAAAGTTCTTCCATTTTTCCCATGTGACTCCTCCACCCCCAGCATTATGGATCAGCATCCGCTATTCAGCGAGAACATTCAGCCTTTGTTTTTTGGGGATTGGCTTACTTTGCTTGGCATGATATCCTCCAACTCCATTCATTTACCTTCAAATGCTATAATTTTATTATTTTTTAATGCCTAATAATATTCCATTGTGTATATATACCATAGTTTCTTTATCTATTCATCTATTGAAGGATATTTAGGTTGATTACACATTTTAGCTATTGTGAACTGTGCTGCTATAAACGCTGATGTGGCTGCATCACTATAGTATGCTGATTTTAAATCCTTTGGGTATAGACCAAGGAGGTGGATAGCTGGGTCAAATGGTGGTTTCATTCCAAGTTTTCTAAGGAATCTCCATATTGCTTTCCAGATTGGTTGCACCAATTTGCAGTCCTACCACTACCACCAATGTATGAGTGTACATTTTCCCCCATATGGTCGTCAATACTTATTGTTGTCTGTATTCTTGATAACTGCCATTCTGATTGGAGTGAGATGAAATCTTAGTTTTGATTTGCACTTCTCTAATTACTAGAGATGTTGAACAATTTTTATATATTTGTTTATTACCGACTGTACATCTTCTTCTAAGAAGTGTCTATTCAGCTCATTTATTGATTAGGTTGTTTGTATTTTTGGTA
Organism: Urocitellus parryii; assembly: GCF_045843805.1. Classification (NCBI taxonomy): domain Eukaryota; kingdom Metazoa; phylum Chordata; class Mammalia; order Rodentia; family Sciuridae; genus Urocitellus; species Urocitellus parryii. The sequence continues at coordinate 1,422,455 of NW_027551761.1, read as the reverse complement.
TTAAGTTTTTTGAGTTCTTTACATATCCTGGAAATTCATGCTCTATCTGAAATGCATGTGGCAAAACTTTGCTCCCAAAACGTAGGCTCTGTTCACCTCACTAATTGTTTCTTTTGCTGAGGAGAAGTTTTTTAATTTGAATCCATCTCATTTATTGATTCTTGATTTTATAATTTATGCTTTAGAGGTCTTGTTAAGGAAATCAGGGCCTAATCTGACATGATGAAGATTTGGGCCTACTCCTTCCTCTATTAGGTGCAGGGTCTCTGGTCTAATTCCTAGGTTCTTAATCCACTTTGAGTTGAGTTTTGTGCATGGTGAGAGATAGGGATTTAATTTCATTTTGTTGCATATGGATTTCCAGTTTTCCCAGACCATTTGTTGAAGAGGCTATCTCTTCTCCAATGTATGTTTTTGGCGCCTTGTCTAGTGTGAGATAACTATATTTATGTGGGTTTGTCTCTATGTCTTGTATTCTGTACCATTGGTCTACATGTCTATTTTGGTGTCAATATCCTGCTGTTTTTGTTACTATGGCTTTGTAGTATAGTTTAAGGTCTGGTATTGTGATGCATCCTGCTTCACTTTTCTTACTAAGGATTGATTTGGCTATTCTGAGTTGCTTATTTTTCCAAATAAATTTCATTATTGCTTTTTCTATTTCTATGAGGAGAGACATAGGAATTTTAATTGGAATTGCATTCAATCGGTATACTGCTTTGGGTAATATGGCCATTTTGACAATATTAATTCTGCCTATCCAGGAGCATGGGAGATCTTTCCATCTTCTAAGGTCTTCTTCAATTTCTTTTTTTAGTGTTTTGTAGTTTTCATTGTTGAGGTCTTTCACCTCTTTTGTTAAATTGATTCCCAAGTCCTTATACCATTTTCTTTACCTCAAAAAGTTTAAAAAGGAAAGACAGCAAGTATGAAACATGTGACGTTAACAGCACCTTCTAACAGTCATAAATAACAAATGGCTACTGTTGTCTTGTGCTCTATTTACTAAACCAGAATCTACTCTGGGAATTCAAACTTTAACCCTAAGAAATAATGACTTCTTATTTCAGCAATTCTCTGATTATTTTTCAGCACTTCCCCCACCTTCCCTTCAGCCAGAAGACCCACAAGCATTCAATGTTCAGTTTGTAACCTGCTTTTACTAAGCAAGGACCTGACACCCAATTCCCAACCACAAACCTCCAAGAGATCTTCTGAGATATTTGAGATCTTCTGAAGCCATTGCAACCTGTAGTAAGTCCCTAGAAAACAGTCCAGGACCCGAGCAGGCATGAGACTCAAGTATTCACTGGAGTTTTCCATATAGGGAACCAGGCTTCCCAGAGGCAGCAAACTGAACCAGGATCGAAAGAGATACTCATCCACATACAGCAACTGCTTCATGCTCTCCATGAAGTCAAGAAACTGGTTCCTGAATGAAGAAACCGGGACAGAGACCAGGGCAACAGTGAGATCACTGAACAGACTCAAGACAAGGAAATGCAAGGCTGGGAAGGTCCAGAATGCTCATATTTTAAAGATGATATCAACACATCGTGGAACCAGACATACAGAGCGAATCAAATGAAAACTGAAAAAATAGCCAAGTGTGTGGCACACCTGTGATCCCAGCAACTCAGGAGGCTGAGGCAGGAGGATCACAAGTTCAAGGCTACACTCAGCAACTTAGTGAGGCTTGTCTCAAAAAGTAATTAAAAAGGAGTTAGGGATGTGGCTCAGTGGTTGAGCACCCTTGATTTTCAATCCTTGACACCAATAAATAAATAAACAAACAAATAAATAAAAATAATTTCCATTTAGCTTTCATTTCAAAAGGTTCCAAAAATAGAGAAGAGATGAGAACAATTGAGCTCACTGCCTTCATCCCTAAGACGGCACCTGGCTCCCAGTGGACAGGGAGGGCAAGGGGACAGGGCATTCCACACATGGCAGTTATTGGTGTGTGTAAATGAGTACAAAGCTGCTTTCATGTTTAACTCAGATTTATTTTAAGTTTTATACTCTTCCCTTAAATTGGATTTATAAATTTTTTTGTGTGGTGTTGAGGAGGCAACACAGAGCCTTGCCCATGCTAGGCAGGCCTCTGCCACCAAATGCAGCCAGCCCCCTACAATTTTTCTTGTGTAGGTTGTGCTTTCCATGTCTTCTCTGAAGAACCTTTTCTCACTCCAAGATGAGGTTATTTAGAAGCAGCATGCCGTTAACACATCCAGGCGTGTAAGGATTTTCCAGAGAGCCAGCTGTGTGGTTAGGAACCTTGGACTGCAGCACCTTCAAGGTACTGAGAGTGGTCCAGCTCAGAATGCAGCCTGTCTTGTTGCATGTGCTCACAGGCACACCTGAAAAAGGCATGTGGCCTGCCATGCAGGGCACTGAAGGCCCTGGGGGCCACCTGGGTTTGGCTGGTCTACAGCTTTCTCCCCAATGTCCATACTATATTTATTATCCTGCCATTTGCTCCACAGAGGTATGGATCTGCCTGCTCCTCCTCTTGGGCTCTTGGTGTGGGATTGGATTTGACTCTCCACACTGGGGGTTAGTTGTACTTTAAACCTTTGTTCTCCATTCCTCTGTGAATCCTGCTCTGACTCTTTCATTTATTATGGTGTTGAAGATGGGACCCACGACCCCAGCCAAGCTAGATAAGTGCTCTGTCACTAATCCCCAGCCCCAGCCCCTGCCCCAGCCCTGTTCTGGCTTTTACATATTGCTTAGTATTCCAATTTATCATTTATTTAGCTTGGAGTTTTGCATCTCTGAGTCCACTTTCTCCTGCTCAAGCACAGTTCTCAGTTTGGGCAGGGGTGTTCAAGCTCCCACTACCAACCAGGGGGCCCTGGCAATACCAGGAAACACAGATGCCTCTAAGAACTGGGGAGGGGGCAAGACCAGCAGCACCTTCCAGGTGGGGGCCAGGCACACTGCTCGACATCCTACAGTACACAGGATGGCCTCCACCACACAGAATGGCCTGGTCCCCAAAATACAACAGTGCTAACTTCAGGAAATCATGCCTAGAATTACTTTAGATAGTGGTTTTTAAAAGTTAATTATTGCTATTATGATTCTTTTTATAATGGGGAGTGAACCTAGGTGCACTGAACAACTGAGCCACATCCAAGGCCCTTTCTTAAATCTTATTTTGAGATTTAAAGTTGCTCAGGCTGGCCTTGAACTTGTGATCCACTTGACTTGGTTTCCCGAGTCTCTGGAACTTCAGTTCTGTGCCACCACACCTGGCTTACTTGGCTTAAAAGTTATTTTTTTTTAATGATAGTACGCTCAACCTGAATTTTACCATTTCAGCCATTCTCCAGTATATATAATGTGTGAATGACATCACATTGTCACACAACCAAACTCCAGAACTTTTTTCATCTTGCAAAACTGAAACTCTATCCTCATTAAAGACTAACTCCCCTCCCCCAGCCCCTGGCAAGCCACACTACTCTTTCTCTGAGTATGAAGATGCTAGGGACCTCAGGAGTGGAATCACATGGTAATTGTCCTTCTGAGGTCTGCTTTGGTGTTTTAGCTCAATGTCCTCAGCACAGGTCTACACTGCAGCATGTGACTGAGCCTGCCTCCATGCCAAGGCTGAGTACCCTGTACCAATGCCACCTCTCCCTCCTCCATGCACCCTTCCATAGTCCCCTGGATTCAGTGATTCTTTTCCCCAGCTGCCTTGGAGAAAGTCTTTCTTTGGTGCCCTGCAGCCTTGACTGTGCCAGATGTGAATGGCCTGCCCCTGTTCTGCCTGGAGACTGCAGGCTTTGTGAGATGGTGCTCTCTGTCCTGGGAAAATCAAGAACGATCCTCCCTCTTTCCTCTGGCCTCTTTCTCCTCTTTCCTCACCTGGTTTTCCCCCACAGACCTCAGAAGCTCTGTTCTTTTCTTTTCCCATCTGCAACTTCTCTGTGTGAGCATGACATTTCTATTGCCCAGTCCTCCGGTTCTCGGCCCCTTCCCCCTGCTGTCTCCAGGCTGCTGCTGAGCCATCAAGAAGAGTCTCCATCCCCACTCCAGGTGTTGTCTGTGGCCTTCCCACTCAGCTATTTTCTTAATACCTATGGTTTCCACTAATCTTCTGAAATTCCCCATCTGTTTGTGACAGATTGTCCACTTTTTCTGAAGGTCCTCTTCAATACTCCTCACAGTTGTTCTTTTTAAAAAATATTTATATATTTATTTTTTAGTTGTAGTTAGACCCAATACCTTTATTTTATTTACTTATTTTTATGTGATACTGAGGATCAAACCCAGGGTCTCACATGTGCTAGGCGAGTGCTCTACAGCTGAGTCATAATCCCGGCCCCCTCATGGTTGTTCCAAACACCCTCCCTGAATTCCCCCACCTGGTCCGTCTATGTGTTTCACCCCTTAATTCCTCCCTGTACAGCAGCTTCTTCTCAGGTCAGGAGTTATGAGGAAGAGGAGCCAGGGCTTTGCTGTAGCTTTAGTGAGACTCAGTTCATGGAACTTTCCATCCTTTGACAACAGGGCCACAGTACCCCTGGCAGAAGCCAGAATCTGAGCATCCATAGCAACTGGTTCCTCTCCCCACTGGATGGCCACTGTCTTGTACACACTGCAGGGCCCAGTGAAACCATGGTCATTGTCTCTGTACTCTTGCCCACCAAGACTTCCACACTCCAGGAGGCCTGAGCCTCCCACCAACAGGGCAGCGCACCACTCTCACAATCAGAGAGCAGACTGTGGAAGTCCTTTGCTTCTCCCAGGCAGTTCTCTGGCCTGAGCCTTAAGGCCAGCAAAAGGAGGATCTTGTTCTAAGCTTTACCAAAAATACACTCACCACCCTCAACTCCAGCCAAAAGGCAAGGTAAGAGGCCATGAACTAAGGTTTGCAGTACTGGGGGTTCTGTCCTGGGACACACAGAGGTGCTAAGTGTCTGTCACACAAATGAGTAAACATACATTAATACAGTTATATGAGAAAGACTGCCCAGCGCAGTGGCCATTCCTGTGATCCCAGTTGATACAGAGACAGGAGGATCACAAGTTCAGGCCAGGCCAGGCAACTTAGCAAGACCTGTCTCAAAAATTGAAAATTTAAGAAAGGACTGGGGATGTAGCTCAGTGGCAAAGTGCTAAAGAATCATTATTCTAAGATGCGCTTATATAAATACAGCTTTACAACTTACTTATTTAGCCATTTTTCCTGAAACTGCAACAAGGAGATTCCCTTGAGGCCAGCCCAGATGTCCTCAGGCTGGCTCACAAAGTCCTTTCTTGGAGGAACCAGCTGCATACAGTAGTGCAGGACAGGGAGGATGCCCAGCCAGTTGACAACTCTTGCATTTATGTACCTTTGGCACAGGTTGACCAAGTACTCTTGCCATCTGGAAGGGAACCAAAACCTAATGTGAGCTGTGGTTGGCTGTGTCCGACCTGCTCTGTGGTCTGATGTCCCAGGAGAGAAAGGAAAGCTACTTGCATTCAGCAGAATCATTATTCCAAGGTGTGGCACACCTAGACCGAGTCTCAGACTGAGAAACACAGGGAGACAAGAGGAAAAAGTGACCTGGCACTGCACTGGGATTGATCTCAGTACACCAAGACATCACAAATCCCAACAGACTCCCACTGGGGTCATATCCACCCACACCACACAGCTGAGGAATTGGGGCCCTCAGTTTCCAGCCAAGAAATTCTCACAGGGCCTAGGATTTGAACCAGGTAGTCTGGCGATGATAGACCTAAACACAAAGCAAACTTAAAAAAAAAAAAAAAAAAAACTGCGATTGAACCCAGGGACACTCTACCACTAAGCTATATCCCCAACCTTTTTTATTTTGAGACATGGCCTCTCTAAGTTGCTGACACTATCCTTGAACTTGTGATCCTCCTGTCTCAACTTCCTGAGTCTGAGGGATTACAGGCATGTGCCACTGTGCCCAGCTACAAAGCCACTTTTTAAAAGGAACAACACGTGGTATGTGTCCCACAGGTACAAAAATAGATGCTTCTTCCTTCTCTCACACCCTCGCACAGCTGTGTGTAGATATCCTAACCACTGTCACCCTTTCACAGAGGGCACAGCAACTACCTGGGTCTTTAAAACTTAGGAAACCCACAGGTGCTAAGAGCTCAGAAAAGGCCACCTGATGTTACCAAAGCTCAATCCAAACAGAAGCGGAAGAGACCCTGATCCTCTGAGCACAGCAGCTCAGAAGAGGTCTCCTCAACCACATAAAAGGCCATGGCTAACCCAGCAGGGGCAGTGTGCTTCCAGAGCTACCAGCACAGGTGGAGCAGCAGGGACAGCATCCCTGTGGGTTCTGCAGCTTTCCTAGGTGACACCTGCAGGTAGGCCTGGGCCCCAGTGCTAAGGCGTGCTGAGTGGGCAGAGGAGGGGCCCCCAGGAACACTCTGTCATGTATTTTGTATTACTCATTTATTTTTTCCAGATGGAGTTCCACTAAGTTGCCCAGGCTGGCCGTAAGCTCTTGGGCTCAAGCAACCCTCCTGCCACAGCCTCCCAAGTAGCTGGGATGATAGTGCTGCCATGGTTCCTGGCCCTTTGAAGCTTTTTGAAGCCAGGGTATTCAGGAGAACACAGAATTTAATAAAACTAGCAATGACACACATGCCACGAAAGTGACAAGAGCAAGTGGTGACATGACTGTGGTTTTATTTTTCCCCGGTGTGTGCTCAGACTTTTCTAACAAGCACTTATCTCTATAACCAGATAAAAATCATGATAAATGGCTATGAAACCTCTAACCAAGAAAAAAAAAGGAACAACTAGGATACCTCTCAGATGTGCCCAGGATGTGGTGGAGTTCACTGTGTAGAACATCTGGAGAACAGGTGCTAGGGTAGAGGATGGAGCATAGTAAGGTCAAGTCACCATCCGACAAGCAGAGTCTGGCATTTTCCACCAGGAAAAGGAGGACCAGGCCCATCCTCAGTCTGCTCCTCACAGGCCAGCCTTCAGGCAGGGCATCCCCAGTCTTTCCTTCCAGAAACGGTTCAATCTGCTTTTTCAAACACTCCCATAGGTGTTCCTTCACCTGATGCAGGGGAAAGAAGAGGCACAGCCATGGAGTGCATGCCCTGGAGGCTGGAGAACCCTTGGGCAGGGGATCAAGGCCCTGAGGCAGGGGAGTTCTGGGGAGGGCCCCACTTCCCTCGCCTCCCCAACTCCCATGTACACTGAGGTTCTGGGACAGCAGAAGCACATGATCAGTCCCAAACCCTACAGTGAGGTGGGTCTGGGAGACCCCTGGATGCTCTTGAGAGCTCAATGTCGAACTCAGAGACAGTGCCATCTCTGTCTCCAAGCCACAGTGTGGCTGAAGGGGCAATGATGGGCTCCACCCTTTCTTTCAACTCTGCCTAGGCCTTGAAAGAACTCAAGATCAGTGCTGGGAGTGAGGCTCAGAGGTGCAATCAGGAGGAGGGATGTGGGGGCGAGGGATTCCCAAGAGGTGGAGCAGGAAAAGAAGGGATGGAAAGGTCCTCCTGCCCCCTCTGCAGCTGCCCCAGTCAGTCACAGGGTCTCATTACCTGTAGTAGGTCAGGGGACCCTGCCCACCCACACCAGAGCTGCTGGTAACCGGGGGAAGTCTGATACCTCTTCCTCTCCGAGGCCCAGGCTGTACCAGGGCTGTGCTTTCCCTTCGTAAATCATAGGCTCTTGGACAACATAATAAAACTGCCGGAACTGGGTGAAGAAGTTCTGCAGGTTGACGAGGTTCCAGGTCTGGAGGTTGCTAAAGATGCGGCCCAGCATGATTGCAGCTGCTAATTTCTTCTCCTTCACCAGCTCCTTCTTCATCTTATTAGTGAAGAGGTTCTGAAATTTCTGGAAGGTCCCAGGAGGCTTCATGCAAATTATGTCATCATATTGATGCCAGTCTAAGGGTGACAGCAAGAAAAAAGTCACATTTAAGATCTCAAAACTCACCAACCCAAGATACCACCTAGGAAGACAGAAACACAGGGGAGGAGCAGGCACAGTGGCACATGTCTGTAATGCCAGTGCCTTAGGAGTCTCCAGCAGGAGAATCACAAGTTAGAGGTCAGTTTCAGCAACTTAGGGAGGCCCTGTCTAAAAAATAAACAGAATTAGGGGAGCATAGTCAGAGGATAAAAGGAAGGAAGGAAAACAAGAGGACTCTGAAAAACTGAGGTGATCAGAACTCACTCCATCAGCTACCATGGCCATACCTCTAGAGACAGAAATCCTAGAAAACCCACAGTGATGAGCTTAAAACCAAGTCTCTGCTTAGCAATGCAGTTCAGCAAGCCTAGTAAAAGCTTTAAACATGACCATATGCAGGTTAAACATTTATAACAAAAGAAGGGGGCATGGGGTAATTAATGATGGTGGAATGTGGTGATCATTACTATCCAAAGTACATGTATGAAGACACGAATTGCTGTGAATATACTATGTATATAGCCAGAGTTATGAAAAATTGTGCTCTCTATATATGTAATAAGAATTGTAATGCATTCTTCTGTCATAGATAAATTTTAAAAATTACACTAAAAAAATTTATACTAAAACTACATCTCTTACTAGCAACTGAGTCCTGTTCTGATAAATGACTTCAGGGTACATACTGGGAACAGCAACCCCCACCCCAAAGAGGATGGTGCAGATTACCCAGCAGACACAGAGCCACTAGCAGGTGCCCACTGCAGGGAAAGGGCTGAATTCAAGTCTGCTCTGAGATCCACCTGCAAGAGACACAATTATAGACCTAGAAAACCCAGTGATGTTAACTGTAAAATAATTAGAAAACAAAAGTGGTTAGCCAAGCACCATGGTGCATGACTGTACTCCAGGCAATTTAGGTGGCTGAAGCGGGAGAATCAAAATTTGAGGGTATCCTGGGCAACTTAGCAAAACCTGATTTAAAATTTAAAAATGAATAAAAGAGCTGGGGATCTAGCTCAGGGTAGAGCACTTGCCTAGCATGCACAGGCCCGGGGTTCCATCCCCAGCACTGTCAGAAAAAATAAAAAGAAAAAAAGAAGAAAGAAAGAAAGAAAGAAAGAAAGAAAGAGAGAGAGAGAGAGAGAGAGAGAGAGAGAGAGAGAGAGAGAGAGAGAGAGAAAGAAGGAAAGAAAGAAAGAAAGAAAGAAAGAAAGAAAGAAAGAAAGAAAGAAAGAAAGAAAGAAAGAAAAGAAAAAAAAAAGACTGAAAACTTATAAGATGGACAGAGACACAATGATGGGCACAATGATGCCTGCCTGTAATCCTATGGACTCCAGAGGCAGAAGCAGGAAGACTGCAAGTTCGAGGCCAGTCTTAGCAACTTAGGAGGCCCTAAGTTACTTAGGGAGATCCCATCTTAAAATAAAAAATAAAAAGGCCTGGGGATATGGCTCAGTGCAACACATTGTTCTGCTTCCGGTCACTACCTGGCCGCCTCCAGGAAGGGCTAGCCAACAACTCCCTGTTCCGTGCTTTGTCCCAGAATCTGCCCGGGACCCACTCTGCCCACAGTCCCAGCCCTTCCTCTGGCTTTGTCCTCTCTCCTTCCCACTTTCTTTCTTGCATAACCACAGCAGGGGCAGCGCACAGCAGAGGAACCATGCAGACCAGGCAGTCTGCTCCGCAGAGCAGCACCCAGGCTAAGACATAGGTGCCACAGGAGAGGCCCTTTACCTCTGGAGCACAGGAGGGAGGACTTGACACACAGGCAGCGGTTCACGTGCTCGCCTGCCTTCTGTGGCTGCTCGTAGATGTACTCGTACTCCACAGAGCTGCGGCTAAAGCCACGGTGAAGGACGTACTTGTAAGGAATGGCTCTATCCAGGCTCTGCCTGGGAATGACAACGCTGCCCTCGATGAGGGATCCATACTCATGTAAGTCCCTGCAAATCAAAATACACTGGCTAGTGGCCAGTTATCTGGAAGTATTATCTCAGAAGATTTAGGTCTCAAATACCAAGAACACAGACCTAAAGCTATAACGAACACTGACCAAGACAGCATGTCTAGAACAGGGCAGGGCTTTGTTTCCAGTTAGGACAGAAAAAAGAGCCATGGCAAAACGATACTAAGAAATGCATGCTGGGAGTATCAAACACACACTCACCCAGGAAGCAGGGCCACCTCAGGGACTCATTGATCACCTCTAACACACATTGGAGGTGCTTGGGGGACCCGGGACTCACGCAATGTAGTACATCTTGCAAGCATCACTCCACTTGGGCTGTCCGAGCTCTTCTCCTCCCCTGATGAACACCATGTGGAGCTTGGGGTCGAAGGTGACATACTTGGGGATGATGGCGTGGAAGTGCACAGTGATCCCCTCCTTGGGCTTCAGCCAGCTGGAAGAGGGAAGGAAACACTGTGGTCACCAACTGCTCCTGGACAACCTACCTCCTCTTTATCTACTGGTCATTTTCACCCCTGGCTGCTGCCCATCACAAGCGGCCAAGAAGTGGAGAGGAGGGTGTGAGTTCCCGGCCTGGCCAGCCTGCCTCCTCTGCAGCCTCTGGACTGAACTCATCACAGGGGCCCTCAACACGCACGGATGGCCTCCCTGTGCCCTGGCCCTGGGCGGGGTGGCCTGGTACCTCACGGGGACGGCCTTTGCACTGGCTTTCTGATTCTTCTGTTCCTTCTCCTTTGTCACAGCAGCTGTGCAATTTTTGTCACTCCCTTCTGGCTTCCTTGGGTCTTTGGGCTCTGGGTTGTTTTCACCTGGTTTTTCTCCAGGAGCAGCCAACCCGTCCTTGGTCTCACCCTCCTGAAACGAGCAACCAAGCCCCAGCCTGAAAGACTGCCCCTCAGCCATGCATCTCACAGCATCCCAGGTGGACTGTCCAGTCCTTCCAGTCCACTCCCATGGCCTCTCAGGACCCTTCCCTAACCTTGCCTGGGCCCTCCTCCCTCTCTCACTCCTGAGCACACTAGTTCCTTCCACTGAGAGCAGGCCAGCACAAGACACCCTCGGGCCTTGGCATGCCAATCCTTTCATCTGAATGTGTCCCCAGGGACTCCAAAGCTCACCCCTCACTCCTTCTAGCCTCTGCTCCCCCAGCACCTCCCTTGAAGCCTCACCCAGCCTCCCTGGCTGAGGGGCCACCTTCCCCCGTGGCACCAACCAGCATACTCCTGGGGATCCTCCTGGTACCCCCCACACTCTATTTTTTCCCAGCTCACTTCTTGGTTCCTGGTTTGGCCTCAGTTTTCCCCCCTCCAGCAAGTGAGCTCCCTGAAGGAAGGCTTGGTCTCCTTTGCACTGTCCCTAGCTCTCCACAAACATGTGCCACATAACCAGACTGAAGATGGGCTGGTGACAGGTTGCAGCAGGGATGGCCAGGAAGGCCAACAGTGTCCCCCAGGCCTACCCTGGTGGGAAACCTGTACCTGGCAGTGTTCTTTGGAAGCAGGGGGACTTGCCAGCAGCTCATTTGTTGACTGAACCTTATCTTTCATTTCTTTCCCAGCCCTGTTAACTGGATTATCTGGCTCAGCTGTAGCATCAACTCCCTGGAGGAAATAAAGACCCCAGACTCCCTGAGCCACAGAGACAAATGAAAGGCTGCTCTGTCCCAAGGGCTTAAGATCAGCATTGGCCTTAAACTTGAGTGTGAGGTCAACAGTCCCTTCCTGCCCCCCCACCCCCAGGGAGCAAGTCCCAGCTCCCCTCCTAGACAGGAAGCATTGTCTCATCCACATGGCACACCAAAGGTGCTAGGGCCCATCCTGTACTCCCGCCACCATTCCCCAATACTTACCCCAGAAGCTGGGACCTCCATGTGCTGCCTGGCCCTCTGTGCTTCTTTCTGAGGCTCAGAGTCCCCTTTGGACTCAGGCAGCGGGAGCCCCTGGGCAGCATCTTCAGCCTTACAGTGGGCTTCGCAGGTAGAGGTGGGCAGCCCAAACACCTTCTGGGAGAGGCCCCTGTCCCCAGAGGGCGTGGAGGTATGGAGATCCATTTCTTCCCTGTGGTCCTGGGGTGCTGGCCTGTTCTGAGACATATCTCCTATGGCTGCACCCCTGCACTGGCCAGCTGGACCAGTGTGTGGGGCTTGGCTTTGGGCCAGGGCTGCATCCTGGGACCAGGGGTGTGAAGGTGAATTTGGACTCTGGGGAATGGAAGATGATGGAGCCAAGGAACCCTGTTCTGAGGAAGCAGTAGTGTCCTGATTCTTCCTCCTTTTCTTCCTTTTGCTCTAAACAGGAGAGACATCCCAATCTTACTTCTTAGGTTTACTACAACCTGTCCCATGTTTCCCTCCCATTTCCCCACCCCAATTTCTCTAGTACAGCAAGCTGAGCTCTGCTGAACCACTTATCTATCATCCCTGCAACTTCTTTATCAGGGATAGAACTTAATTAAAAAACCCAGGGTCGGGGGTGGGGGACCAAGGAACAAGAGGCCAGGCAGAGAGCCTCGCAGGCAGTGGCTGAGGATGTCACTGCGAGATCACTCTAGAACACTACAACATTCACGGGCTATCCATGTGAATATCTTCATCGTATGTGTCACAAGCAGGAAAACCAGAATAAAGGAGAGGAGGAGACTGCAGAGTACTGAGGAACAGAGAGCCTCCTGCTTACCCAGAATGAAAGCCGACATCCAGCACATGATATCTAGCCTTGGGAACCAGGAACACTGCCTGTGAGTAGCAGGCTGCTGGGACCCTGGCCCCAAGGGCTATGATGCTCTAGAGGAAGTGCTGATGGGCCACTGAAGGCAACTGGTTCATAAATCCCAAGCCCTGGATGTATGTGGCGAGGCCCTGCCACCCAGAACAGCTGGGAGTGGACCTGTACTTGCCCCAGGGCCCCCGCTCCTGGGGTTAAGACATCAGGAAAAGGGAAGAACGTGAGTGCGTCTGTGTCTGGAATGTGCGGCCTCCTTCTGTGTCAGTCTGCAGCTTCCCCAAGAATCCTAGCTGACCTTCCTGCAGAACTGTCCAGATGCCCACAACAGCCCCCCAGGCACACAGAGGGCTCCTAGCCTGACTGGGAGTCAGTGTCCACTGTGTGAAATAGAAAGACAGGGCTTAAGAGATTTTTTTCTCTTCATGGTCCTGAGGATGAGACCCAGGGTCTCACATGAGAAAGGAGATTTAAGAAACTTTTTCATCTCCCAAGGGCAACCAAATCATCCAAGATGTTGTTAACATGTGCAGTGACTCCGCAGTCTGGATGGGCCCCAGGGTCCTCACTTTCACAGCCTACCTGGAGGCCCATGCTGCCAGCCCAGGCGCAGTCGTGAGCATGAGATAGTGTAGCAACTGGTGATCCTCTCTCTGACACCTCAGGGTGACTTGGAAGCCTCTGAGACTGACTAGACAGATCTGGGGTCCCTAACCTTAATGGTCTCCATCAGCATCCTGATGGTTCCAAGAAGATGCTGACCAGCACAGGCTTGAGGAGGGACACACACCCTCAGCCCTTCCCAGAGTCCCTGAAATGTCAGCGCTTAACCCAAGTGGTGCTGCCTCCACACTGAGCCACTGAGTGACCTGGGCCTCTGTGAGGCACAAGGACCACGAGGGCATAAGGGCACAACAGGGTCCTGTCCTATGACTCTGGCAGCATGATGGAGGCAGGTTAAGATGCATTATGCAACAGGCCAAGGACAAATCCAGCCAGGAGAGCATGGTGGGAGGTCATAGGCCACCCTGACTCAGAGGCTTCCTGGAGAAGGTGGCAGCACAGGATGAGTTTGGAAGATGCAGAAGCCCTAACCCAGCCTGATCTCCATGGCAAGGACTCATAGGTCTTTGTGCACAAAGACCAGCCCTTCCTCCCTAGGCCTCCTGCTCACCTAGAATAGAAGCCAATGTCCAGCACAGGAAGACCCCCTGAAGCTCAGGCCTGCTTACCATCCTCACCCAGTGCAAGCAGCAGATCTGGAGGTAAGTAGGGCCTGGACACAGGCAGTGACTGCAGCAGTACCTGGGGGAAGCACTGAGTGCAGAACAACTGGACCAGGGCACCTCTGGGTGGGACACAACACGACACAGGCACATGGGAGCCAGAAGCCAGGGTGAGTGAGGACAGGTGGGCTTGAGAATGTCACTCCGCCTCCTCAGCAAACACCTGCTATAGGCCTCTGCCTTAGGACAGGTGGAACATCAAGGCTGAGGTGACAGAGCAGGCCATGGGCAGGAGGCCAAGGCCTATATAGAAGCGTAGAGAGGCCAAGTCTCAAGGCGTGGTCCACACAAGGAATGGAGAGACTTCAACATCAACAAGGGGGTGCAGCATTAGGGATAGTGACAGGCAGCAACACAGACAGCGAAGGTGAGTCCTCATGAAAGTAGGCAGTGGGACATGAATGCCAAGGGCAGGTGGGCAGTGAAGCTGCCTATGGAGGCCCAAGGGAAAGAAGCTGACAGGTGGGTGCTTTGTGTTCCCCAATCCCCCAGGGCCAGCTGGCTCATCCCTGTAGCAGGTAAGGGCTGTAAGGAGCCAGGGGTGGGCTTCAATGAGGACGGTGAGGCCTCGTCCCTGGCAGCTGCTTGGCACATCCTTCCAGCAACATGGCTACCAGAGCTTTGCTGTGGGAGGGCCTCTTTGCAGGGACATCCCCCTGATGCACCTTTCCAGATCAGCTTCCTTGTTTGTGCAGACAATATGACAGGTAGTGTTTAGGGATAGGCTTCCACTAACAGGAGCCATGGCTTTAAGAAGCAATGGGAGCCAGGGGTGGTGGCACACACCAATAATCCCAGTGACACAGGAGGCAGAGGCAGGAGGATTGCCAGTTCAAGGCCAGCTTTAACAACTTGATGAGGCCCTCAGCAACTTAGTGAGGACCTCTCTCAAAATAAAATGCAGGGCTGGGTTTATAGCTCAGTGGTAGAATGCTTGCCTCATATGAATGAGGCACTGAGTTCGATCCTCAGCACCACATATATAAATAAAATAAAGGTATTGTGTTCATCTACAAGGAAATATATATATTTTTATATTTATATAAAAATATAAAATATATATTTTTATATTTCATATATGTATGAAATATAAAAAGGCCTGGGGATGTGGCTTAGAGGTAAAAGCATCTCTGGCTTCAATCTCTGCTATAAATAAATAAATAAATAAATAAATAAATAAATAAATAAATAATTTTAAAAAACAATAAGAGGATCTAGCCACTATGTGAAGATGGGCCAGCTGGCAAGGGGGTTGGTCAGGGAGCCAAGGGACAGGGTGCCGCACCAACCTTCTTGTAGATGCCATGGCCACTGTGCTGCGCTGAGCCCTGGAGAGCATCCCACTGCCCTAGACCTGCAGCTGCCTCCAGCCCACAGACTGCAGCACAGTCACATCCAGCCTCACCAAACACCACGATGGCCAGGTGACCCTGGTGGCTTACATCAGGTGCCTTAGTTTCCCCATCTGTTACATGGGACAGATGTCCCTACATCACAGGGTCACCATGAGGATGACCCAGAGGGACAAAGCATCTCAAGAGCCGTGGAAAGCTGTCTGGCTTAGCAGGGGACTGGGGCTGTGTCAATATGCACAGAGGCACTTTAGGGCCACCTGCTGACAGCGCCAGGCACAGGGTGGGTGTGGGACCCATGTGGTCAGTGCCCCACCTCCTCCCTTTCCCTGGGAAAGGTCCCTACACCTCCCTGTTCTCACCCTGCACCCTGCAAAGCAAGTGGAATCAGCTCTGCTCCAGCCCCGGGGTCAGCCCTGTGGGCTCCTTCAACCACTGATTTCCACCTCAGGGCCACAGCAGGTTGAGGGCCAGACTGGAGAGCCAGTCAGAGCCAAGGTTTGAGGGGAAAGCTTTCCCTTTGTTCTGAAGGAGCATCCTTTGTCCCCTGGATGAAGCAGTGGGGCAGGGAACTGTGGACACCATTATTTGACCAAGGGGTAGGATGGTCTGGAGTACTAGAGATACTGGCCAGAAAGGTAAAGAGGCAGTGCAGGCAGGCAGAGCCACACCTGGACTTCACAGCTACCATCCAGTTGCCTAGATTGAGCCTCGTCTACAGCCTCAGGATTTATTGGTCATATGAGCAATAAATTTCAGTTAACCAGTTTGAGTTGCATTTTTGGTAATTTGCAACCAAAAGATTTCTAATAGTTCAAATAATCAAACCTCAGATTAGGTTGTTTTCTCTTTACAGAAATGAAAACAAAGTCCAGATAACCAATGTCCCAACTGTCAGATAAAATGGATGCCAGCCTCTTGTGGATACTTGCAGGTCACTGCATGGCACAGAGGACCCCACTGTGGCCTGTCCTGACCCTCCAGGCCCCTCAGAGCAAAACATTCTGCCTTGATCTTAAAATAACTGCCAGCTGCCCTCTAGGAGGGGAGTGGTCACAAGGAGGCACTCAGCAGAGGCCCTTAAGAGGGCAGGCATGCTGGGGTGCGGCTTGCAGGTGCCCCAAGGAGGGCCTGGCTATACCCTCCATGACACAGCAGCGTGAAGACCACAGGAATTGCAGGGGTGGCCCAGGGAAGACCCTCAGAGGACCCCAAACAGTTCCTGGAAGACAACTGCCAGGTCAGGGGTGATAGCAAGTAACAGCACCCCTGTGGACCCAGACTCCTTTGGCCATACCTGGGCAGCAGTAGGTTGCTGATTTCCAATACAAGTATAATCTGAATCGCTAATGGAAAGCACTGCAGTGGCTGGAACTGTCTTTGAAGGGTGATTTGGAAGGAAGGTCCATACCGGGCCTCCAAACTCACCAGGGCCCTGCCCAACCCATGTGCAGCAGCTGCTCATTTAATTCGTGTGAAACAGTGTGTGACCATGGTACTTAGAAACAGCCACAGCTCTTTGGGAGTCACAGCATCCCCGTGAAGGGGTGAAGCAGCCCTGCTTTCCTCATTTGCACAGCACCTTCATAACACAAGCGAGCTTCTCTTCACATGTTATAGTGAACCTGGAACACACCCAACCAATGCTCTGGAATTGAACACACCTGAACCAATGTTCAGGATCTGAACCCCAAGGAGCAAGCTTCCTGCCACACCACTGGTATTTCAAGCACAGCCTGCTGATGGGCACAGGCCCAGCTTGGACAGCACCTGCCTTGTGAGAAGAGCCCTGGTGTGGCCAGTGGATGTAAAAGGATGGACTTTTACAAGAAATAACAGCTGGGAGTCAGGGTGGGCAGGCAGGATGTGCAGCACAGAACAAAAAGATGGCACCCCCAAAATGACCTGCCACAAAGACCAAAACCTGAGTGGGTGCAGACACCTCACAAATGGCTTTGCTCCCAGCTCTGCCCTCTCAGTGGAGGTATGAGGGTGACTGGCTGGCCAGGGCTGGCAGGAGGCTCTGCAGCCAGAAACACAGACTACCTGCTCATTGTCTGCCATGAAGGTGTCCAAGACTCGCACAGAGCAGCCCCCTCCATTCTTCTCTTGCTGGGAAGGCACTGGGAAGCTGCCTGCTCACCAGGTATGTCCTCTATGGCATCTACAGAAGGTCCTGAGGCCACTCCCTGTAGGGACATGACTCCTTCAGAGTCACCCACAAACCCTGGAACCCCACCTCATCTAGGCCCATTCAGTTAAACCTCATGGAGCAGGGAAACCAGAAATCCAGAGCCCAAGGTATCTGAGGTCAACAGGCAGGAAGGTGCAGGTGGGCAAGGCAGAAGTGTCCCCCAGGTGGGCAAATCAGGTCCTGGTCCCCTGGGCCTCCACCTGAACACCTGGGACTATATTTCCAACAAATGCAGCTGCAGAGGCACCAAAGGGAACAGGTCAGCCCAGGCACCCAAGGCTCAGCCAGGCACAGCCTCCAGAGCCTCCAGAGGCCAGGTGTGCCTCCACCAGGCAGCCTCAGGCATTGTCTGTCAAATCATGCCAGCAAAATCTGAGGAAGGAAAGCCACTGTAGGCCTAGGGCCACTTGGAGCCTCCTACCCCACCAGCTCAGGCCCCTGCTTGGTCTCTTCCCTCACTGCCAGAAGCACAAATGTGTGAGCCTCTGGAAGGACACAGAGCCAGCAAGCAGGAACTCACAAGCCAGCATCCAGTGGCCACTGAAGAAAGGGCCAGGAGGAGGCTGGTCACCTCCCCCATGGCCCTGTGGACCACAGGTAGAAGGACAGGATCAGATCTGCTGGGGAAGGCTGATGAATGGCTTGTGGCTCCATCCTGGCTTCTGAGGTTCAGGCCACCCCCCAGGCCCCGCCCACCCTCTGGGAATTTCAGGTCTGAGCTCAGAGACCTTCTCTCAACAGTGACACCAGCTCAGGTGAAGCATGATGCAGGATAACTGTGGGACTGGGAAGCCACTGCCCAGAGACACTTGTGGTGCTCACCTGTGCACTTTACTCCCAGTTTTTTTCAGGTGTGGCTTCTGCACCTTTAGGCATGTATTTTAAATAAATCTCCTGTGACAATACCACACACAGTGTGAAAATCATATAAAAATGGACATTTTGGGGGTAGTTCTGCTGGTGTTTTGAGGTATTGGGGCTGGAACCCAGGGACTCACACATACTGGAAAGTGCTCCACCCGGAGCCACACCTCTGCCCCAAACAAACATTTGAAAGTTAACAACTCAGAGGCCTTTAGGCCACTTACAATGTCATCAGTCATCACCTATACTAGGCTCCCACTTCGTCACCCCAAATGCAACCCTGTCTCTACCTCACAGTCACCCCCAACTCTGAGCTACTGATCTCTCTCTCTCTGGATGAGCTTGTTCTAACATTTCCTATAACAGACATTGCACAGTGTGTGCCTTGTACCTCAGGTTCCTTCTCTTAGCACTGTGTGTCTGAGGTGCATCCTCGTTGAAGTTTGGACATGTACACTTCCTTCTTTATAGTGGCTGACTGATATTCCACGGAGTGTACACAGCCTAAGTAGTTCATTGTTCATCCACTGAGGAACACCTGGGTTGCTGTGCCGCTGGAGTGCTATGGCTCTGCTGCTCTGATGTATAGATAAGCATTTGTTCAAACACCCGTTCTCATTTCTCTTGGATACATACTTAATGGAACTGCTGGGTCATATGGCCATTCTGAATTTAACTTTCTGATAAGCTGCCACACTGCTTTACAGAGTGGCTGTAGGACGTCACATTCCCTCCAGCATGACACCACAGTTCCAACTTCTCCACCTCCTCACCGACCCCTGTGATTTGACACTTCTTATCACAGCCATCCTAGTGTGTGTTAGGTGGTGTGTCAAGAGGTTTTGCATTGCACTGAACCACCAATGTGTGCTGATGCCTTTCACAGGCTTGTTGGCCACTTGTATATTTTCTTTGGAGAAAAGCTTAGGCAACCCAGGCGTGGTGGTGCACAACTGTAATTGCAGCTGTTCTGGAGGCTGAAGCCAGAGGATCACAAGTTCAAGGCCAGCCTAGATGACTTAGTGAGACAGTCTCAAAATAAAATAAGAAAGGCTGGATTGCTGCTCAGAGGAAGTGTTGGTGTATTATGTGGGAGGCCCTAGGTCCAATCCCCAGTATGAAGGGGAAGGCAGGCTGTTTCAGTCAAACCTTTTGTCCAGAATTAAGTTAGACTGTCTTTTTGTTGTTGAGTCATGAGTTCTTTATATATCTAGGAGTTATTGTTCTGAGAATCTATACAGGCAGATGAAGGAGAGGTCAGGTCAGGGAAAAGCAGAGAGCACCAGAAGGCCACACTGGGACAAACCCTGCAGAGATCAGATCTGACCTCCCTCAAGGCCCTACTGTGATTTCTGCTACCAGCCAGGAAGGATATGACCAGGGACTCAGCCCCAGCTGCAAAGGAACAGTAAATCAGACAGAAAGAGGCTGGGCTGCCAGGTGCATGTGCCTGTAATTCCAGCAACTGGAGAGGCTGAGATAGGAGGATTCCAAGTGTGAGGCCAGCAACTTAGGGAGGTCCTGTCTCAAAATGGGGATGTAGCTCAATAATAGAGCACCTCTGAGTTCAATCACTAATACCAAGGAAGAAAGAAAGAGAAAGGGGTGGTGTAGGAAAAGAGAAAAAGAAAAGAAAGGGGCACGGCAGGGGCAATGTCCACAGCACCCCAAACTCTGCAGCTCTAAAACAGAATCTGCCCTTTGATTCCAGACCAGAAAAATCCTTCTCCTTCCTCGGGGGCAGGAAGCCCCAGTCCAGGCACCTCCCAGCAGAGGCCTGCCTCCCTTAGCCTAGTACTACCCCATCCATCTACTCTCTGGTCTACAGAGAACCTTGTGTCACCAGGTATGTCATCTACACAGTGTGTACAAAGCCACTGAAGACTGCACACCTGAGTCTGAACTTCATCCTTCAAAGAATCTCTATTGTCAAATCTGGGTCTTGATGACACCATGCCATTTCAAGCCTGGTTTTCTGCCTGGAATGTTTTCTGAGCTGACTGCCAAGGCCCAGGCCTGCCAGGCTCCAGGTGTTCCCTTCTCTAGCCCCTTCTCTCTTCCCTCTCCTTGCTCTTTTACCACTGCATCTCCTCCCTGCAAGGCAGGGGCCATGCAGACCTGGGGCCCAGAGTGCTGGAGGAAGAAGACCCTCAGGCACATGCGCTGAAGTAGGCCCATGCGCTGAAGGAGGCCCATGTGCAGGACTCAGACTCTATACCAAGACCACATGAAGGACTCAGACTGAAAAACCAGCCTCTACCTCAGAGCAAAGCCTGTCCAAAGAAGGGGCATGAACTTTGTTCTTGGAAAGACCCACAGAGCACTCCTAGGTACATTCCCACCCTGCTAAGTTGTTTATCTTCAAATAACAGAAGAGATCTGCTGTGCCAGGTGTCCCTGACTCAAGTCAGACTAGGTGGGGACCCATAGCAACTCCAAAGCAGCCACCAATCAGCATGAGATAGGGAAATACCTGGGATGCCAGATGACCCTCCCAGTAGTTTATGGTGGTTGATAACATGTTGGGAAACCATGTAGTTCAGCACGAATACCCTTGTGGCTTAAATCAATCAGTTCAAACAAATCCCCCTCCTGTAGTAACCAATCACTCCTACCCAACTTGTTCCCACCAGTGAATGTGCTAATCATGTTTAGAGTTGTTTTATGATTTTCCGGCGGTGTGTGATGATTTGCTAAGAGATGCTATGATGTATGTGAAGTTCCTGCCTTCCCCAAAGAGTATATAAAACTGCTGCAAACCCTGGGCTTGGGGCCTCTCAGCGTCACCAGTTGTTGTGTGCACGCGGAGGACTGAGCTAGCTCACAATAAACACCTCTTTGCTGTTTATATCGATCTTGGTCTCTGGTGGTATTTTGGGGGTCCCGAATTCGAACATAACAAGACCCTATACCAAGACCACTTGCAGGACTTAGACCCTATACCAAGACCACTTGCAGGACTCAGACCCTATACCAAGTCCCTGTGGAGAGCTCAGACCCTATACCAAGGCCTCTAACTGCCCACACAACACATCGCCAAAAAGTTGGAAAACTTTCTGCCACACTCTCTACTCCCAGACCACTTCCCTTTGCACAGATGACATTTAACAACAAACCCAGGATTCTGATGGGCCTCCCTCCTTCTATGCCAGCTGGACAGGCAGCTCTAGGAAACCTAATCTACTCAGAACCTGACATCACCCCTGGCCCCAGGGACAGACTCAGGGAGGGCTCCAGGGCTCCTACTGGAGTTGGACACACACACTCCCTCCTGGGGGGTCCATGATGGCAGGCTGGATGTTGGACCCTGGCCTAGAGTTCTGCCTCCAGCCTGAGGACAAAGCTGCCATATACAGAAGGGCAGGGCTGCCAGGACCAGAGAAAGGAGCCAGAGCCCTAGGCACACCCAAACCCCTAAGCCAGGCCCTTGTTGGGCCAGCAGCTTTCCCTTCCCTTTCCCTTCCTCTTCCCACTCCCCATCCCATGGGGGGGTCTTCTCACCTGGCTGAAGAGACCTGGCCCCTAAACTCTGTTTGGACAATCAGCTAATGGTAGTAACAATTTAGTTGGTCTAAGCCCTCCTACCTCTAGTGACCTATATAGGTATTGTTCTAGCCTCAAGCACAGTGACTTCCTGGCCCTCACCCTTTCACAGACCTGGGAACCTCCCCTGGAAGCATCTCCCCCACCACCCCACAAAACTCCTTTTGGTGCCTTAGTCTTTCTTGTTCCATGGTTCCTGGCCTCCCATGCCCTTTTTTGCTGTACAGCCCTGGCTTCCTGTGTTCTCCAAAACAAACAGCCCCAAGGACTATAAATCTCAACAGGCAGTCCAATAAAAACAAATACAAGTGGCCATCTGATTTCCAAAAGACGCCTGGCTTCCCTGCTGTTGGAGATCATAACTGGAACCACAGAGCCACTTCTGACCACCCCACTGGTACCGCTGGTTATGAGTTCTGCTCCCCTACATGTTGAAGTTTGAACATTAAAGAAGCACACTGAGGGAAGCATGCAAGGCAGAGTTTATTTAGAAAGGAGTAACATAGACTTCTCCCAAGAGGAAGAAGGGGGCTATAGCTGGTATCCTGGAATCCCAAGAAGTGAGGCTTTCTGCTTTTTAAAATCTGCCCTAGGCTTTCTTTGTTCTTCTCTCTTCCTTTTATCTCTCTCCTTCCTGTGTGTGTGACTGGGCCCAGGAATGCTAGGTGGGATGGCCAAAAGGTGAGAAATAGCAGAAGGGGGAAGGGCAGGAGGGAATAGCCCAGGACACATTAATTAACAACCTTATAGCTCCCTATAGAGAGGGGCAGCTCCTGGGACAGGTTACCTTAGCAATAGATTTAGAGAAGGGGAAGGTTATTCATATGGGTGGAGGAAGGGCTGAAGGAATTAACATTTCAATCCTTCAGGGGAAAGTCTTCAACTTCCTGGACTCACTCAAATTAGCCTCCTAGATCTGACCTGACTCAATTTACCTATCTATACTGACTGCCTGTCTAATACATGCCTTCCTTCCAGGCATGAGGAAGCCAGGGCTGGCACCCCTGCCAGGCTCTGGCTTCACCACTGGACTATGAACAAGATGGGGAGGGAGAGGGTGGGAGAGGAGATGAAACAGGAGGATCACAGGTTCAAAGCCAGTCTCAGCAACTTAATGAGGTCCTGTCTCAAAATAAAATATAAAAAGGGCTCGGGATGTGGTTCAGTGGTTAAGGACCCTGGGTTCAATCCCCAGGACCAGAAAAAAAAAAAAATGTGTGGAAGCTCAAACCAGCTCACTGACACTAGACAAGTGCTCTGCTCCACCAGCCCCTGAAATGCTTCACTTTAAAAGATCCAAAACAGCCTGGCATAGTGGCACACACCTATAATCCTAGAGGCAGGTGTTGGGAGGCGCTGAAGCAGGAGGATCCCGAGTTCAAAGCCAGCCTCCACAAGGGTAAGGCACTAAGCAACTCAGCGAGACTCTGTCTCTAAATAAAATACAAAATAGGGCTGGGGATGTGGCTCAGTGTTTGAGTAGCCCTGAATTCAACCCCCAATACCAATAAATAAATGAGAGAGAGAGAGAGAGAGAGAGAGAGAGAGAGAGAGAGAGATATCAAATGCCAAATGTATGTTATAATAATTCTGTTACAGTTGAAAAGGAAACACAAGTACAGCAGGTTTAGTCAGCCCATTGTGTGGTAGGCACTGGGGGCAGAGGGGAGCAAAACTCAGGGACCAGATACCACTGCCCAGGCCTCTTCCCCACCCAGTGGACATCTGCTCTGGGCTTCCTGGACATCCTGGGCTGGGTTTCCACTGGAACCCCCTGGGAGACCTCATGGGGGTGAGACCTTATTATCTGGTCTTCACCCCTTGTTTGATGGGGTCTCACCCACCCATGCCAGGGGCTCCGATGAACCCCACCCACCCTGGGCCCCAGAGGCAAGGCTGCTCCTCCTGCAGGGAGTGCCCCACCATCCAGGCTCCAAGCTGCACACTCACAGCCTCCCAGGAGCCCTGATGTTCTGGCAACTCTGAACTTATTTCCTCCATTGTAGAAACACACATCCTCCAGTAAAACACAGAATAAAAAAGAAACAGCTGCATGGACCTTGGTGCCTCCTCCAGGAAGCTCCCAGCATTCTGGGCAGGAGTCCCTGCCTGGATCCCTGGGGACCTGGGGCAGGAAAGGGTGGCCCACCTCTCTCAAAGCCCATCCCCCACCCCACCCCCGCCTCTGTAGAGACCATAGGTCTAGGTCTCCCCCCATGCCTTCATCCACAGGACCTCCAGGCCTGGGTTCCTGGCAGAGCATCCCACAGCCTGGCTGGCTCCTGAATTCCTGGGATTCCTACCCTGGTTCTGCAGCAAATGGAACCACCTGAAGAACCTCCAAGTGGCTGAGAGGAGTGGCCTTCTGCAGTTGAGGAGCCAAGCCCCCAGTTCCTGTTTCAGTTTCTATTCCAGTAAACAGAGTCACCACCAGGCATGAGGAAGCCAGGGCTGGCACCCCTGCCAGGCTCTGGCTTAGGTGAAGTGCCAGGCCACTCTGCCCTCTCTCCCTACCTGCAGGGATGGGCACCCCCTGGAAGGCAGCCCCTGGTAGTGTAATGGATGACAAACCCAGGCCTGGATATAAAATAAACTATAAAAACACTGCCATGAGAAGTAGTGCCTAGAAAGGGAGAGTTTCTGCCCCTTTTTTTCCAGTCAGCCATCTCCAAGAAACCTGATTAACATACCCCTACCTTTTGCCTTTTGGATTGTAAATAACTACCCCTAGGAATCCAACTACTCCCCTTTGAAGTGTAAACATCCCATGTTCAGGCTCAGGGCCAAGGCTAGAGATTTGCCCTTTGTTGCTTCTCCTCTGATTCCTGTCCCCAGGATGGGAAGAATCAGCAGCTTTTGGTAAAAATGCCACATATCCTTGTTCTCAGCCAGATTCCCCTTTATTCAGATTCTGCTGGCAAGTGGTTCTGGGCCCATCCCAGCCCCTCACCAAAAATGAAAAGAGGGGCAGAGGGCAGTGGCCTTTCAGGGAGGCCCTGCAGCAGGATGAACCCTGGGTCACCACTTCCCTCAGGGTGCTGTGTTTGCCCCACCTGCCCTTCATGGCCTCTGTCAGGGACCACCCTGTCTTGTCCCATAATTAATTTTAATGCTGGCCCCACAGCAAGCCTGTGAAAACAGTCTGGCACTGCTCATCACTCAGACCAGTACCCCTTTTCTCCCCTCAAACAAGACCAGCAAGACCTCAACCACAGTTCAACCTGCACTTAGGTTCCAGAGGGTTCAAAATCCTGTCTCTTGTTGCTAGCTGTGAAGCTGTGGGCAAGTTACTTAACCTCTCTGTGCTTCACTCTCAGCATCTGAAGGACAGGGATTTATGATAATGTTGTGTTTAGCACAATGCTGGGCACATCACAGCTTAGCAGCCTGGCTTTTTTAAACCCCTGAGACTGCAAACCCTCCCCTCCCAAGGCACCAGCTGGCAGATGTTCTTCCTGGTACCCAGGGGTGGGGAGCCCTGGCAGGTGGCTCCACCATTCCACAACTCCATCTTCACAAACAATCTACAGGCCCTATGGCTGCTCATGGCTACTGCCCCATCCCAAGGATCCACAAGTCCCAGATGCTCAGGGCATCCTTGGGGCTGAGGGAAAGCAGTGCTGCCCTCTGGGAGCTCTGTGCCCCATGGGCTTTAGGGCAGCAGGACAGGAGCAGGGGAGGCACTTGCTCTATTCCGGCCATCAGCAGGGAAGGCCCATCTGACAGCTGGTCCCCTCCTGTCCCTCCACTGACAGCCTGGGCAGGCTGCTGGGACCCCTCCCAGGGCATTGCAAACCTACAGAGCCCTCCCCCTCCAGCAGCCTCAGACTCCTCCCTAGATATCCTCAGGAGCCTTTCAGCTCAGCCAGAGAATTCTCATCCCCAAGGGGGACTAAACTCAGTTCTCTCAAAGAAAAGAGACTGGAAACTTGAAGCAGGACAAGTGACTCCAGCAAAGAACTCACAAAACTGCTTGAGGAAAGTGCCCCCTGGGAAGAGTTCTGTGGGGGGAGGGTTAGGCCTCCCTGAGGCTGCAAGCTGGCCCTGCTCGCATCTGCCTGGAAGGCACAGATGCTCCCATGCCCCACTTGACTCCAGTGCCCCTTGGGACTTGCCTGGTCCTTGGGTTGCAGGAGGCAGCCTCTTTCCACACTGGCTGCAGAACTTGAGTGCCACCTTGCAGGACACGTGTCTCTGGCTGGGGGATCCTCCAGCCCAGTGTCCCTTCCCCTGCAGGTCTGAAAGGAGAAGCAAGAGTTCCCAAGGCAGCAGCTACAACTGTGCCTCCTGTCATGTGACCACAGTCCTATTTCAGTTTCGTTTTCTGAGAAAGTGAGATTGCTGTAGCCAGGAAGTTCATTGGCCAATGGAAATCTAGCAGCAGTGTGTCTCCTGTGGCTGCTCAAGGCCACTGCTCCATCCCAAGTTCCACTCTACCCTGGATCCCACTCCATCCAGAAGCTCCCCCTCTGTCTCTGCAATCACCCAGGGAGGCTAAGACTGCAGCTCAAACCACAAGCCAGGCCAGCTTCTACAACCACTGAGAACTTGGGGGAGGTGGGCAGGAGACTCAGATGGACCTGCAGCCAGGGAAGAACCTTGGTCTAACACAGGTGACCCCCAGGCAGCCTGCAGAGCTGCTTGGAAAGCAAGCCTGGAGCCAGGTGCCACTTCCTGCCCGGGGACCTTAGTATCTCACCTGCTCCCTGAGAGAGGGGAGAAGACAGCTGCCCCACAGGTAGCCCTAAGCACAGATGAGAGTTAGGTGAGTCTTACAGGGACAGCTTACAGCATTAGAGAGGTGCTAGTGGCCATGGTCACCTCTGGCTGAGCAGTGCCTCCTGTTAACAGGCTGGGGCCCAGGGCTAACAGGCTGGGGTCAGGGTTCCCAATAACTGGGGGACACTACCATCTATGGAGGCCCACTCTTATCCTTAACCAGGTGGCATCCAACTAGGGAAAGGGTCAAGGTCAGTCCAAGCCAAGGTCAAGATGGCAGGCCTTAACTCTGGCCTAACTGGTGAATCCCAAGGCACACCCACCTATCCATCACCCGCTTCTGCTGGTCCTGCATTAAAAAGCTGCAGAAGCAGTGGCTGCAGCTATGGCACCTCACCAGCTGGGGGTACCTACCAGCTGCATGCAGACTTCTTCTGCTGCAGCCCCTGCCCCTCTCCCAAAGTTCACCTGCTACAGCCCAGCCTCAGTTCCCATCATGCCCCCTCCCTTCCATACACTCCCTTGAATCAAATACCACCAAGGTCTGGAAGGAAGTTCCTCACTCAAACACCTTCAATGATTCCCTCTCTGCTCCCCCAGGCTCCTTTCCACTGTAGAGGAGCAAAACACGGCTTCCCTCCACCCTTCTAGGTTCTTTAGCTGAGCTATGAATTAAATCAACATCAGACAGATTAACAGGAAGATAATTATGCACATTTGATTACATACCTACACACAAAATATGAGTTAAAGAAAGGTCAGTTGGCCTTTACACAACACCAGAGCTACAGGAAAGGACAGAGCTTGGGGACTACTGGGGGTGGACATGGTTAAAAAAGTGCCAGATGGCTGGGGATATAGCTCAGTTGGTAGAGTGCTTGCCTCACATGCACAAGGCCCTGGGTTCAATCCCCAGCACCACACAAAAATAATAATAATAATAATAATAATAATAATAATAATAGTAATAATAATAGTAATAAAATAGAGAAAAGGTTATAATATGCAATTTTAAAAAAAGAGGGCCAGGGTAGAAGCATGAGATGAATGGAGATGGTGTCATTATGCAGTTTCCCAGGTAATTGAAGCTGTCTGGGAGCAGCCCTCTTAAATAATTCAGATTTCCTTCACTGGAGGCAATTTCTTTTACAGAAGGACAGCTGTCAGAGCTACTACTGGTATCCAGGTTTCGAAGAATAACCAGTCACAGATATGCCTAAGTGTATGGGGGGGGGGCATGTCTATCTGTCAGGTCACATTTTGGAGCAGTGTGTCTTGGCTGGTCACCATCTGAGGTTGTCCAATGGAGTGCTCCACTAGCCTACACCTCTACAAAGCACTTTTTTTTTTTTTTAAGAGAGAGTGAGAAAGGAAGAGAGAGAGAATTTTTTTTAATATTTTTTTCTTAGACACAACATCTTTGTTTTGTATGTGGTGCTGAGGATCGAACCCGGGCCGCACGCATGCTAGGCAAGCGAGCTACCATAGCTTGAGCCACATCCCCAGCCCCAAAGCACTCTCTTGTTTTAAGTCTGCACCAAGGGTCAAAAGGCAGAGTGAGCCCCTAGATACTCAACACTTCCCTGCTCAGCTTCCTTTCTTTCTCACCAGTCCTTTTGCCAGTCACTGGCCAGGGGCAAAACTCAAGGCTCTGCCCACCCCTAGCCACCACCAAGGAAAAGCAGGCGGGACAAGAAAGGCTGACCTGTGGTCCGGTCTGCACTGCTCAAAGAGGCCACCCTGCCCTGGAAATTGGCTGGAGAGTGGAGGGGTGGGGGGTGGACACTGCGCCTTTCTCCTAAAAGTTACTATAGTTGTTACAGGTGAAGCAGAAGGATGCTGGGGCGGGGCCACAGGCCCCAGATTGGCCTTCTGGCTGCCTGCTGCTCTAAGCGCTCTCTCAGAAGCCTTTTCATCCCTGCAGCACTGCTGGAGAGGCTGCTGCACACTCAGGGCTGGGGCAGGTCAGGGGTGGAAGGCCTGCCCTTCAGGGACATCGCTGGGGACTCAAGAAAGGCCTGCAGCCCCGCCGCCCAGGGGGGGGTGTGGTGCGGGACCACATCCTGAGGAGAAACCAGAACTTGGAACCAGCAGGAAGAGCCAGCTGGGCGTCGCCCCAACCTGACCATGGAGACTTATGCCTTGTGAGCCCGCACCTGCACCCTGCATCAGGGTCTTTGGAGGTCTCTGGAGGTCCCTCGTACCCAGGAAACTCATATCCATCCCTGAACCCTACCCAGTAGGAGCCGGTACCCAGGGAGGGAATCCTCGCCACAGGGACACCTGGAGCCCTTAAAATCCGCACTGGGGTATCTCTGCATCCTGCCCAGCAGGACCTGGTGCACCTGCAGCACAGGGAGATGTGCTGCCCCGCCCCTGCTCTTTTGTCCACTGGCCACTCCACCTGAGGCACCGCCCCTCCTCCTTCTTCCTAGTGCAAAGCTCTCCTGGGACCTGGCGCCCTTCCAGATCACTGCTCCTTCCCCGGAAGTATCTCCTGCCGCTGTGCATCAGTACGGGTCACGGAGGGGGCCCTGATTTCCGTAGGGCACGGGTTCACCAAAGCAGCTTCCCTCCACGGGGGACCAAGAGAACCTTTGGGAGGACTCCAAAGCGGCGCCCAGCACCTTGGACAGTGACCAAGACGACAGAGGAGGTAGCAGCCAGAGGCCCAGGGCCTAAAGGAAACCAGGACTCCGTCCATCTAACTTCAGAACACCAGTGAGAGTACAGACATGTGACACAGGCAGTGGCCCATTCCTCCAGCAACATAGGAGGCTGAAGCAGAAAGTCAAAAGTTCCAGGCCAGGCCTAGTGAGATCCTGTCTCAAAATAAAAAATAAAAAGTGCTGTGGATATGGCTCAGATAAAGCGTTTCTAGGTTTAACCTCTACTATCAATCAACTAATTTAAGTCTAGCCTTAGAAAGAAAAATGGGGGTCACCATCCTGCCTATAATGTAACTCTGAATTCCCAATTTAGTGACAAAACATGTACAAGATATATACATGTGCGTGAGGTGAACTGTAATGTATGGCCTAATAGAATTAGAAAACAAGATGGAGAAGGCAGACCTACATGGATCATGGAAGGAACAGTTTCTTTTGCAGGGCTGGAGCAGAGGTGAGTGTACAGCAGGAGGAGGATGGGAGCTGGAGGACATGGTCAATGGCTTCAGGTGGCTTCACCTACAGCCTTGCCCTAAAAAAAGGTGGTGATCCAAAGCAGGTGCAGTGGCCCATTCCTGTTATACCAGCAACTTGGGAGGCTGAGGCAGGAGGATTGCAAGTTCCAGGACAGCCTCAGCAATTTAGCAAAGCTCTAAGTAAGGAAAGGTCCTATGGTGTCACATTCTAGTGAAACCGTGTCTCAAAAAAAAAAAAAAAAAATATATATATATCCGGGATGTGGTTCAGTGGTAAAATATCCCTGGGTTCAATCCCCAGTGTTCTCTCTGCAAAAAAAAAGATGACAACCTGGGTGCTGTGGCCTGCCCAAGTATCTGCTCCTTTCAGAAAGACAAATATGTTCACAAAGGGCCTTGGAAGATCTATTTGAGGAGAAGCCTGAACAGAGGGAACCCATCCATTGTGGCCACCCCTGCCAAGCCACTGGTCTTGTTCCCCAACCCAGGCCTGGATGCTCATCCCACAGAAAAACAAATGTCCAAGAGATGTGTTTTGTGGGGGAAAGAAAGGCTTTATTCAGTGGCCAAGAATGGAAAAGAGGGAGCTTTGCTTCTTAGCTTCTCAGCTCTAGGGGTTACAGATGCAGGACAAGATTCAAGAGTCAAATAAAGGACATGATCGTGTCCTTTCTGGGAACAGGTGCAGATCTTCCAGGAACAGGGGTAACATTTCTTTTTCCTCTTTTCTGGTGTTTCTGGTTGTGATGGCTGGTAGGCATGTTTAGCTTTGAAGGGGGCGGAGAGAGGTCAGGCAAGTCTAGGTCAAGTTGGCACTGTATTATAGTCCTGAACAAAACATCTCTCAACCATCAACGTGTCCGGATGCAGAGCAAAATCTGACCCGAAGACTAAGGCAACAAAGGGGACAGACACAGTATGAAGGCAGATGTGCCTGTTCATCCTGTTCCCATCACTCCTAAGACACCTGCAAGCACAAGGGCCAGTGTTTTTTGCAAAAGTGGCCTTTGGGTCTCTGAAGGAAAGACTAAGCAACTGCTCTTATGAGCCATGTGTCACAGGTGTCAACTGCAGCAGTGCTGATGGGTTTCTGATGAGGTATCGCCCAGCCTCAGGATCTCCAAAGGCAGATTTTTAGGGCAATCAGGAGTAAGTAAGGCAGAGAGGTTTAGGTTTTTCCTCAGTGGCAGCCTTGGTCCATGTCTCTGCAGCTCTCAATGTGCTGGAAGAGGTCCTTCTTGGCTTAGACCTTTAAGGAAAGAACCAAAAGAGAGAAATATAGAGAGAGGAGAGGGGGCTCAACAGTGACACAGGTTTATTCAAGACAAATCTGTGGCAGAGGTTGGAGGTGGGAGTGGGGATTCACCAGCAGAGGCTGGAACCCATGTTCTGTTTACAGCCTAGGGAAGTTATAGGGCAGCAAGGGAGTGGAGGAATTTCTGTAGTAAGGCCATTGCTAGGGGTTGTCAGGGAAAGGTCCTATGGTGTCACATTCATTCTTTGAGGTGGCCACTGCTCCTTGTTGAACCAGGTGTTTCTCAGGATTCCAGTCCCAGATAAGGATTCCCTTCCCTGTGTGATGATGGTGTATTGCCTGGGTTTAGGTCAGGCTGAATCAGAGTGTCCTGGGGTGACTTGTTCTAAGGTGGAGGATTTGTTCCAAAATGGAACTGTGTCAAGTACTTCCTAACAAGTCAGACTGCAGTCTTCAGTCCAACCCATTCCACTGCCTGCCCTGGGGACATATCATGGGAAACCTTGGTCTTCTCCTTGCCCTCTCCAGTGCTCGTAGAATGATTGGATCTGATCCCAAACATGCTTGAGATGTTACTTTGCTCCTCTCCTGAGTGTCTTGAAGGTCCTGGTGTCACCTCCAGATTGTTTAGCCACAGGGCAGTTGCAGAGCACGGAAGGGTGCTTTCCTGCCAGTGGAGGGTAGGCAGAGGGACTCTACTGTGTGTCCACACATGCACGCACATGTGTGTGTGTGTGTGTGTGTGTGTGTGTGTGTGTGTGTTGGAGATGTGAGCAGGTGCTGGATGTGCAAGCTGCTAAGAGCCAGGCTGCTGAGAACAAGGGTCTTGTAGGAGGCAGGGCTGTCCAGGTCTGAGGCTCACTGCTCCATGGCTGCTCTGGCCAGGGTCCCTGGACCTTCTGCCTCCTAAACCAAGATATTTCAATGCTGGGCGTGTATGCCAAGCTGGATGAATAGAAGACCCACATCTCCTCCTAAACTGCTTAAACGAATACTGCAGAACAAGATAGGCCCTTAGCTCTTGGTTTCCGTGATATCTACTTCCCAACTGTCTTCAGATCTTTGGGTAAAAATTGTCTGGAGTCAAGTTTGGCAGGTGGGGCCAGCTCTTTTCTGGGCCCTGAAAACTCTTGCATGAAGATCCTGCTCCTTTAATCTCTTGGAATAACAAATGTCCCAGTGTCAATCTTTGCCTGGGTTAGAACAGTGCAGACTGAAATAGTCCTGCATCAGCCCAGAATGCATTGCCTACCACAGGCTCAGATCCACCAACTGGAGGGTGGCAGCTGGTGGAGACCTCTTACAGCATCACAAGGGCCCAGGACCACAACACTGAAATCATCCAGGATGCCAGTGGCTTCACCGTCTTGCTCTTTTTGGCTTCGTTGCTCCTGAGTGTGGTCGGTTGGACTTGACTACTTCCCTCCACCTCTCTCCTTTCCAGCACCAGCACCAGAGCAATAAATCTTCTTGGAGGAAAGAACCTGATGTGATGAACTCTGTCCTCCAGTGGTTGGGAGATTCAGCGGGGCCTTCGTTGCACTTACTTGCTGGTTACTGATGCAAGCAAAAACATTTGGCTAAGAGTTTGAAAATTCAAAAGGCCACTGATGAGTGTCAAAGCCTAATGAAAAAAGCAGTCCCATTGGGCACAGGGGCAGTTGCCTATAATTCCAATGATTTGGGAGGCTGAGGCAGGAGGCTGGCAAGTTCAGCAACTTAGTGAGACCCTGTCTTAAAATAAAAAATAAAGAGGCCTGGAGATGTGGCTCAGTGTTTAAGCATCCCTGGGTTCAATCTCTGGAACCAAAAACAAAAGCAGCCCCTAAGCTGCATAGGAGGGGCCATTGAGAAGAATGTAACTGAAGGACTTCGAGGATTCAGTGTTAAGAAAGAGGGGAGTGGGGGTGGTGGGGAAGGGGCTCAGAAATCACCAGGCATAAACCTGGTATGACCTTAAGAGGTCATACTTTATGGTCCATGCACCATGTATTTTATCTGGCTTATGTAGGTAATTCTCTCTTATTATTCTTTTTTTTTTTCTTTTGGTACTGAGGATGAACACAGGGCCTCTACTACTGAACTGCATCTCCAGGCCTTTTTAATCCTTTTACTTTAAGTCAAGGCTTGCTAAGTTGTTGAAGCTGGCCTTGAACTTGTGATTCTTCTGCCGCAGCCTCTGAAGGCTCTGGGATTGTGGGCGTGCAACACTGTGCTTGGCTTTTTAAATTTATTTTTTCCTTTATTAAATCAACTTCATTGATCTACAGTTTATAGTTAATGAATTGCCTGTTTTACTGGAAATCCATATGCAACAAAATGAAACTGAATCCCCTCCTCTCACCATGCACAAAAGTGAGCTCAAAATGGATCAAGGACCTGGATATCAAATCAGAGACTCTGCTTATGATAGAAGAAAAAGTTGGCTACCATCTACATATTGTGGGATCAGGCTCCAAATTCCTTAACAGGACGCCTATAGCACAAGAGTTAACAGCAAGAATCAACAAATGGGACTTACTTAAACTAAAATTTTTTTTCACAGCAAGAGAAACAATAAGAGAAGTAAATCGGGAGCCTACATCATGGGAACAAATTTTTACTCCTCACACTTCAGACAGAGCCTTAATATCCAGAGTATACAAAGAACTCAAAAAATTAGACAATAAGACAACAAATACCCCAATCAACAAATGGGCCAAGGACCTGAACAGACACTTCTCAGAGGAGGACATACAATCAATCAACAAATACATGAAAAAATGCTCACCATCTCTAGCAGTCAGAGAAATGCAAATCAAAACTACCCTAAGATACCATCTCACTCCAGTAAGATTGGCAGCCATTAGGAAGTCAAACAATAACAAGTGCTGGAGAGGATGTGGGGAAAAGGGTACTCTTGTACATTGCTGGTGGGACTGCAAATTGGTTCAGCCAATTTGGAAAGCAGTATGGAGATTCCTGGGAAAGCTAGGAATGGAACCACCATTTGACCCAGTTATTGCCCTTCTTGGTCTATTCCCTGAAGACCTTAAGAGAGCGTACTACAGGGATACTGCCACATCGATGTTCATAGCAGCACAATTCACAATAGCTAGACTGTGGAACCAACCCAGATGCCCTTCAATGGATGAATGGATTAAAAAAATGTGGCAGTTATACACCATGGAGTATTACGCAGCTCTAAAAAAAATGACAAATTCATGGAATTTGCAGGGAAATGGATGGCACTAGAGCAGATTATGCTTAGTGAAGCCAGCCAATCCCTAAAAAACAAATACCAAATGTCTTCTTTGATATAATGAGAGCAACTAAGAATAGAGCAGGGAGGAAGAGCAGGAAGAAAAGATTGATATTAAACAGAGACACGAGATGGGGGGGAAAGAGAGAGAAAAGGGGAATTGCATGGAAATGGAAAGAGACCCTCATTGTTATAAAAAACTACATAAAAGAGGTTGTGAGGGGAATTGGAAGAAAAAACAAGGAGAGAAATGAATTACAGTAGATGGGATAGAGAGAGAAGATGGGAGGGGAGGGGAGGGGGGATAGTAGAGGATAGGAAAGGTAGCAGAATACAACAGTTACTAATAGGGCATTATGTAAAAAGGTGAATGTGTAACTGATGTGATTCTGCAATCTGTATTTGGGGTAAAAATGGGAGTTCATAACTCACTTGAAACTAATGTCTGAAATATGATATGTCAAGAGCCTTGTAAGGTTTTGAACAACCAATAAAAAAAAATGAATTGCCTGTTTTAACTGCAGGTTCAGTGCATTTTGAGAAACACACCCCACACACGATAACCAGCCAGTCAAGATACAGGACAGTCGCATGGCTCCAGGATGACTCCAGCCTGCAGCCTGCCCCAGCAAGCCAGTCTCCTGTGGCTATGGATGACTTCACCTGGTTTACAACTGTACCTATCAGAACCACAGGACACTGTCTGTTTCCTGTGTGGTTTATTTCAGCAAAATGTATCTGAGACTCCTGTGCCATTGTAGTGCCAGGGTCAGGTGGGTGCTCAGCCATGAATGACATGCAGGGAGAAGACAGGGAGGTTGACTGAAAGCCACAGAGAGACCTCTCTGACAGATGAGCCCTGGGAGGTGGGGGTCTGAGAATGTTAGAACATCCCGAAGCCTTAGTTAAGAAAAGCTGCCTTCAGGACCACGTCTTCATTGGCTCCTGTAACCAAGTCTCCAGGAACCCCCCACCCATATACCCAGACTATGCCACAACCCTCAATCATCCTGATAGCCAAGACCCTCACAAAACATGATGGGGACTATTCAAAGGGTAATGAATCAATTAAGGGGAAGGGGAATTGAGACGAAAACAGGGGGACTCAGTTTCCTTAAAACCTCTTACCCTGAGCACCACACCTTCCTCTTGGAGGCAGTCATATAGCCCCCAAGCTGTCAATCAAAAGTCAAGAGGAGGTGGACTTGGGGCAGGACTCTGGAAGCTTCCTGGTGAATAAGAGTAGATTATGGTCAGGCAATGGGTCCCTCCTTCAGAGGCAGAGACTACACAGCAGACTAAGTGCTAGAAATATTAATAGGCACCATCAAGACCTATTTATTATTTTTTTTTTGATATAGGGGATTGAACCCAGTGGTGCTTAACCACTAAGCCACATCCCCACATCCCAGCCTATCTTTTAATTTTTTAAATTTTGCGAAAGGGTCCTGCTAAGTTGCTCAGGGCCTGAGTTTCTGAGGCTGACTTTGAACTTGTGATCATCCTATCTCTGCCTCCTACATTGCTGGGATTATAGGTGTGTACCACCATGCCTGGCTTGTCCCTGAATTGTATTTTTCTAATTTGCAAGATAAGAACTCAGAAGAAAATTGGCCAGGCATGGGACTAGTCTCATCACAAAACACCAGTTTCACTGGAACCACCAATAAAACTAAGGAGCCAGATAGACACATAATCCCTCTCCTCTCTGAAAGGACCCAGAGTCTCCCTATGAGAAATAGAAAGGCTGATGGTCTATTTCCAAATGTAGCCTTAATTGGATCCCATGGGCCCAGTTCTCCTGGTAAACATCCAACAGTAATTAATTTGGAGACAATGTTGTCTCCTTTGTTTGATTTAACTTTACTTTCATCTCACTTTCACTTATACTATAGTTCTTTTGCATGACTTTGGTGTCTGACTTTAAACCTTCTTTTGTCAGAACACAGAACTGAGGTTTTGAGTTTCAGCTCCCTGCTTTCCTGTGATTGATATTTCTAACATCCCTTGAGACTGTCCTCCTTTCCCTGTTCCTGTCCCTTCTTTTTTTTTTTTTTTAAAGAGAGAGCGAGAGAGATAGAGGGATAGAGAGAGAGAATTTTTTTAATATTTATTTTTTAGTTTTCAGCGGACACAACATCTTTTTGTTTGTATGTGGTGCTGAGGATCGAACCCGGGCCGCACGCAAGCCAGGCGAGCGCGCTACCACTTGAGCCACATCCCCAGCCCTCCTGTCCCTTCTAATAAATGCATGCCTATAACTCTGAGCACTGTGCCTGAAGTATTTCTGACTTGATCCCAAGAACCCTTCACACTGCCTCAGTTTCCAGGGAGGCCCCAGCCCTCTTTGTTTCCTTTCATCCCTAACATGAAGTGCTGGTCCCCTGCTGATGGACACAGGGGTTATTTTCAGTTTTTTGTTGGTTTGTTTGAGGTACTGGGGATGGAACAAGGATCTCACATGTTAGGCAAGCACTCCACCACTGGGCATCCCAGTCCTTTTTGAGACAAGGGTTCACTAAGCTGCCCAGGCTGTCCTTGAGCTTGTGATCCTCCCACCTCAGCTTCCCAGAGTGGTTGGGATTACAGGTGTGGTCCCTGTGCCCAGGACTAGTTATATTCTTTTAGTGTTGGTTGCCAGCCTTAACTGAATTGCATGGCTAGCTAGTGGGTCACTGTCCTCCCTCACAGGGGTCTTATGGTTTTTCATTCATTTCTTAAATATGGACTGCAGAGACATCAAAGAAAATCAAAAAGCTCCAATCAGCTTTTCAAGAATTCTGGAAATTTTGTTTTTAAATTTTTTTTTTATTGGTGTACATTAATTATACAGGATGGTGAGTTTCAATAGTGATGTATTTGTACATATAGGGAAACATAATTTGGCCAACCTCATCTCCATATCTTCCCACTCCTCCCCATGCTCCCTCCTCCTGATTCCTCCTCTAACCTAACAGTTTTCCTTCTACTCTCCCTCTTAAAATCCTTTGCTTGCTCACATTAAGTCCTTAAGGGCCACATAAGGGAACATTGAAATTTCAGAAGAATTCTGGAAATTAACCAGAGGTGACAACAATGGGAGAATTTATTTAAGAAAATTCTGAGGCAATATAGAGACCATCTAAAAAAGAGAAGTCAGGTGCAGTGGTGTATACCTGTAATCCCAGCAGCTGGGGAGGCTGAAGCAGGAGGATCGAAAGTTCAAAGCCAGCCTCAGTGACTTCTGTAGCATTTTGACTTGGCTCACCCTCTAGTTCTGTGGCAGCCTTGAAAAACAACAGGAGGGGGACACTCTCTGCAGGTCCCTGGAAGGCTTCCCTCCTTTGCAATGTCAGCTTTCTTTGACCTATGTGTCATTCCTGGAAAAACAGGACAGTTAAGCACCATGTCCCTTAAGTCCTCCTCTCTGTTCAAAGGAACCTACTCATGTCAAGGCACTGGGCCAGAATGTCCAGAGTACATATTATCCCATGGGCACTGGAATTCTCTCACACTTGCCGGGAATCAGGGCAAGTCAGTTATCTGTAGAAAGCTACTTTCTTGCATGCTCACCAAGTTCCATGGGTTCTGATCACACAGTGGGAAGAAGCCAGCTAAGCTGATCTGCTGGTAATGCACACAACCCCTCCCTGGGGAAACTGGTGCCCACCAGTGCACCCTGGAGAGGGAAAGGTGCTATGGGGATGGAACACTATTCCCTGGAGAAGCACCATGGGACCTTCTGTTGCACTTCTCAGGAAACCTGTCTCACAGCCCAGTTTTGGGTGTCTGCACTAAGCTTTTGGTCACCTGTCACACTGCCCTGGCCCAGCTGGGCTGTGGAGGGCAAAATCTGGTTTGGGATTTGGTTTACTCAATATTCGAAAGCATTTCCCCTTCTGGGTCATTTGCTAAAAACATTGAAAGGCACTGATTTACCCTCATGGCTGCCTGAGGGTAGTAAGGGGGTGAAGGGTATGGTGCAGCTCAGCCATAGCACCTGGGCTGTGCATTTGCTAGAACTGTGGTTACCTGGGGGAGCCTGGAATCTGAGATATATTAGCGACAAGTCTCTATTTTGGGTTGATAAAAAAAAAATCAGAACTAAACAGAGGGGTCTGCTGGGCAACATTATGAGCTGAAGGTTCCCAGAGTGTTACTTAAAAGGGTTAATTTTAAGCCATACACAATGGTACGCCCTGGTAATCCCAGCTACTAAGGAGGTAGATAAGCTCAGTGGTAGAGCACTCACCTGGCACACACAAGGCCTTGGTTCAATCCCCAGCACCACAGAAAAGGGGGAGGGCAATATTATAAAATTTCACTTCAATCAAAATTCCCCAGGGGTGACTGGTCCAAACTTAGCCAGACTCTATCTCAAAATTTCAAAAAATCAACACAAAGGGCTAGGGTGTGCCTCAGCACCCCTGGGTTCAATCCCTGGTACCACCAACCCCCACCCCCAAAAAAACAAAACAAAATGATGAATTTTAGGGCAAACAATTCAGTCCATAATCCATGTACCTATTCAACAGAAAGCTCGCTGAGGACATTATAATACAGATACAGATATTAAAAACCATTTATTCTGACACTATTCATTATCACAGTAATTCACAGCAAATGATACATGAAAATGCAGGTCACAGAGCACCATGAATGGAGCACATGGAGCCAGGAGTGTGCCCACACTCTGACAGATATGTGTATTCCAGGGAGCAGGAAGTTCTGGGGTGGTCACCAGAGTGGAGGGGGACTGGGGGAGTGGTTTCCTGCATTTTTTTTACAATAGGTATTTATGATTTTTACAAAAACGCCAAAGCTATTACTTCAATTAAAAAAACAAACAGAATTCTTTTGAAACAGACTTGAAGTTATTTGGCTCACCTTGGTGTCCTCCTCAGCCACACATGGATGCTGCATCAAGATCTGACATCTCTGAGACTCCTCCCTGCTGGAGCTCAGTGTAGATCTGGGCAGGTGCTGGGTACAGCACACCTCGCCCAACTAGCTGCAAAACCCTGTTCCTTTCTCTGTCACTTGGTCTATCAATCTGATAGGCTCTTGCCAAGCCCCTCTCCCCAAAGGTCCATGCCCAGGGGACAAGCAGAAAGTTTTCCAGTTGTCCCAAAGAACACTAGAGTCCTACCTGGGCCTCACATGGGCTCCCTTTTCTTCTGGGGTCACCTTGAAGCCCTTTCTCTGCTCCATTGGGCCAGTATGTCTACCAGGTGGCATCTGGTATCAAATCACAGTGACAGGGAACTTTTGGGAGAATCTTCAACACCAGACACCCACTGAGGGTCTGATCGAGCCCTTCGCAGGGATCTCTTTTGTTCTGGGACCGGGTCTTTACAGCTGTTGTAGGGCTGGGTACCTGGGTCTTGCTGCAGTTATTTCTCTGCCAAAGATACAAGTTTTTCAAGCTCTAAAAAAGCAGAAGTAAGGGTGGTCCAGTTTGTGCGATGGAATCAAAGGCTATTGCCTACTCCCCAACTCTGTGTCAGAGGCTGACCCCAAAGGGCTACAAAGTGTGATAGGAAAGAGGATCAGCAGGACAGCTAAGTCAAATACTGCACACACCTGCCTCCTCTAGGATGGAGAAGTACTAGAACCCCTTTAGGTCAGCAGTTAGTAGAACACAGAGCATTGGCACCTGGGGACAGACGTTCTCCAGTCCAGGAAACAGGCCCTCCTGCTCGACACACAGGGTGGGCAGCCTGGCTGCACAAGTCTGTATCTGCAGAGGGTCATTTCACCTCCACACATGTAGGACAAGGGAGGGCAGCCTGTCTGGGAGGTGGGGGGTGGAGATGTGTGGCTGCTGCCAGGGCAGGGATCTCTTCACGAACAGTCTCCAAAGACCACCAGGAGGAGTGTTCTGCAAAGACGATCCATAGTGTCTAGTGCCATGAAGGGGTTGGCCACCTGGGTCAGCATCCCTGACTCTGGAGGGCTCTGCCTGAGTCTCTAAGCAGGTCATCCTCCTGTGAGATCCATCTCCCTGCTGGGTGCTGCTGGCTTCTTGAATCTGTGCCAGGTTCCCTTACCCCTGGGCCTCTGTATTTGAGCTGCTTCCAGTAACAAGCCAGAGGAATCTCAAAGAAGACACAGGAGCCCAGGAAGTCAGACACAAAAACAATGTTTCTTTTTCTTTTATGCAGTCTGGCATTGAGCTTGCTAGTCAAATGCTCTACTCCTGAGCCATGTCCCTAGTCCTTTCTCAGTTTTCTTTGAGACAGGATCTCTCTAAGTTGCTGAGGCTAGCCTTGACCTTGCAATAATCCTGTCTCAGTCTCCTGAGTTGCTTGGATTATAGGTGTGTGCCACCATGCT
Organism: Urocitellus parryii; assembly: GCF_045843805.1. NCBI lineage: Eukaryota > Metazoa > Chordata > Mammalia > Rodentia > Sciuridae > Urocitellus > Urocitellus parryii. The sequence continues at coordinate 1,381,922 of NW_027551761.1, read as the reverse complement.
GGCTAGAACCGTGATTCTTTCTAAGGGTGAGGGCCTGAGGAGACTTTCCAGAATGTTTGAAATGTTAGCTTGACTGGTGGATGCACAGGGGGGACATTTAAGCTATTTATTTGTATTTAATTGTTACCTCAAATACACACAAATATTTAAAACATCTGCAGAGATAGAGGGCCCAGAGTTCCACCCAAATCCCTCTGGCCTTCCCCTTTCCCAGAGTTTCTTGCTCTCCAGATCCTGTGCTGCTCTGTCTTGATCCCTAAGGGTACGAACATGCTGGACTGTCCAGCTCACTGGAGAATGTCCCCTGCACCCACCTGCCTTCTCCAGGATGGAGAAGTACTGGAACCCCTTTAGGTCAGCAGCCAGTAGAGCATGGAGCACCAGCACCTGTGGACGGATGTGTCCAGGGCACAGGTCCTCCTGCCCGCCATGCACAGTAGGCGGCCTAACTGGACAAGCCTGAATGTCTGGAGAGGACCATTGCACCTCCACACAGGCAGGTGGAAGGAGGGTACCCTGCCCAGGGGGGCTGCTGCCAGGGGAGGGATCTCTACATGAAGAGTATCCAAAGACCACCAGGAGGAGTGCTCCACCCAGAAATTGACAGCCACAAGCACAGCTCTAGAGCCAGATGTCCCCAGCACTGAGTACAGCCTGGCTGCAGATCAGTACTGACAGCACAGGGAGTGGCCCCTAGAGGACAGGTAGAAGATGAAGGTTAGGCGGTTGGGAGCCCAGGTCAGAGGCAGGGGGTAGACCATACCTACCTATTGGCCCACGAAGACCAGGGCAGCACCCTTCCTGTGGAAGTCCTCCAGGAGGTCACCCAGCCCCAGCACCATGGTATAGTCGATGCTGCAGATGTGTGCACTCCAGGATAGCTCAGCGCCATGGGGATCCTGGGGGGAAGCCCACTCTGTCACACCCAGTGAGGATGTCAGGGTGGCAGGACTCACTTGTCCCTGACAGGCAGAGAGAGCCACGCTTGGGACACTGTGGTCCATGCTGAAGAACAGTCAGGGTGGTATGGGGCTCATTACCCACTGGGGACCTTCTGTGTGTCAGCCTCATTAATGTGCAAGCAGGTGAGCGTCTCCCTGATGGCTGGGGCTTGGCCTCCGGTCCTGAAAGCCAGGGTGAAGGAATAGAGAGCCATGGAACAGAGGGAAGTGGGAGCTCACAGTGACCTCAGCCGAGCCACATACCTTCCCAGGCCTGTTCAACATTGCCTCCCCAGGGCTTCGATGGCAGGAAAGTGCAGGCCACTGGCCAGATATAGGACAAGAATGGGGCCCTCTGACACCTGGGAAGGTAGAGGGAAGGGACTGAGTCCTGGAGGTAGGTTGGACCCAGTCTCTGCCAGGCCTGGCCTGTCCCAAGCTGGAAGCCCAAGTCAAGCCCAGTGTGCTGAAGGAACAGCAGGGGTGCTGGCAGGAGGCTAGGCACTGTGGAGACTGCTGTGGTGTACAACAAGAGGATGTCACCTTTAGCGGTAACCACAGGTGCCCCATGAACTCAGACATCAGGACAGCCTGGCCACGGAGTCCCACCATTGAGTGCCCACCCTTGACCTGCACCTGGCTCTTGTGCCTGACTACAGAGTGTGGGAGGATGAGTTAGGACACCAGAGTTCCAGCCAGGATGCTGTACTGGACCTCCCAGAAGCACAGCAGGAACATGATGCAGAACGGTATCAGGTCCAGCCCTGGGAGAGAAGTCTGCTGAGAGTCGCCTCTGCTCCCAGGCTCTGTGCTACCACCTGAGCCCGATACACCCTACATTCAGCAGGACAGCCTTCTGATCCTCACATGTGGAACAATGGTGGTCATGGACACAAAGCAGCCAGAGGCCTCCATTCTGGAGCCTCAGGGGCAGCAGCCACAGGCCACTGCTGGTACACATGTGTTAGACAGAGGAAGACCTCTTTGTGCCTGAGGTTCAGGCAGGACCCTCCTGGGCCTTCCCTCAAGTGACCTTGGAGGGAGGGAAGCAGCAGGGCTGTCAAGGGGACATTTAAGGGACCCAGGAGATGGGTATGTGGGGACCACAAACCCCCAGACTTGCAGGTCTCCTTCTCTGAGGAAGTGTCCTGAGGGCAAACTGCAGTCCCAGAGTCCCCCTAACATATGTGACTCAGAAATGTTTCACGAGCCTCAGTTTCCCTCAGGAGAGCCTTATATTGCACACAGAATGTCAACACGTTCCAAGGCTACTCTAAAGATAAAATGTACAGGGAAGCCCTGGGACACAATAAAATAGCCACCACTTTCATTGACTCCCTGGTGCCATGGGAAGAAAGCCTCATAATCTGCATAAGATCTTACACTTTTTCAGGAAGCAAAACAGAATGGATTTGTGGGGATGAGTGGTTAAGGGTGCCCTCAGGCTTTGCAAACACGGTGCTACAGTGTTCTCAGCTTTTGGACCAGCACATATTTTTTCTTTTCAGCACTGGGAATTGCAACCCAGGGTCTCACACAGCCTAGGCAAGGGCTCTCCCACTGAGCCGCACCCCAGCCCTTTCTACTTCGAGAGAGGATCCTGCTAAATTTGCCCAGCTGCTCTCCTACTTGCCAGAGCCTTTCAAATAGCTGGGATGACAGATGTAGCCATCATCATCTGGCCCATATATATATTCTTAATATGCCAGAGTGTCCCAAAGATCTTGGTATCAAACAGGGGGGCCACAGCCATGGTGATGACAGCAGCCAGCAGAGCCTTGGGGATGTGGTAGACAAGCAAGGTCATGTAGTCCAGTGACAAAAGCACCAGCACACCTGGGGTGGGGAGTGGGCATCACTCAGGGGCCAGGGTCCTGGCTGGAAGGCCACACAGCCTCCCCCAAGAGGGTGGGGAACAAGCTCTGACACCCTGCACCCGCACGGCCACAGAGACAGAGAGAGCCATGCACAGCAGCAGACTCTGTGGCCTGCTAAGCAGGACACCGCTTCAACTGTGGGCTGCCTCCTTCCTCCCCATGCCTTCAGGGACACAGGGAAATATGGGGGGTGTGCACTCCAGTCACCAGCCCCCCTGCTGGGGTGCACACCCCAACTGGACATTCATGGTTGTCTTGCAAGTGAACAGATAGACATGTTGATCCCTGGAAGCCCTGAAGGGGAAGGGGAGGCCTCCATCTGCAGGCAGAGACTGATCTTCCCAGGGTGCCTAGGCTGGGGGAGGAAGTGAGGGAGAGCTGTGCTCAAACCACCCGGCTTCCATTACCAAGAACACACCAGAAAGCCTGAGTGCTCTTGAGGCCCCCTGTTTTGTCTTCTACCACACTAGGTACTGGCTGGCTAGGTACCACTTCCCTCCACTTGCCACTACTCAAGGACAACCTGAGGGGTCTAGGCTTGGCCCCAAGGCCAACTCATCAGGGAAGAGCCTCAGTCCTCCTGCCTCCACTTTGGGGAATTAACTTAGGCATCACAGTGCTTGGAGAATCTGCATGTGCTGGGAACTTTCCAGCACTAAGCACAGAGCAGGAAGCTCAGATGCCATCCTAAGGGGCAGGCATGAGCCCCACCTCCACCACACTGCAGACTTAGTCACAACTGACCAGGGGTAGTCAAGAGACCAGGTAGACTGCAACAGGGAGAATGAGAAAGGAGTCCAATGTGGGCAAAGCACCCAGGTGGGGAAAGGGGTTCTTCTGCTGGTCCCTCCCGAAGGAACAGAGAAGGAAGGATGTGGTCACTTACTGTCCAAAGCTGCTGATGACTGAATAGAAGGAGACGAGGGAGTCCAAAACATTGGTGAGGCCTGGGGAAAAAGAAGGTTTGAGGAAGGCGGAGATAGAAGACAAGAGCAAAGCCAGGGATATACAAGGAGTGACCTGGGCATGAATCCGACCTCCTGCCTTGGGAAGGAAAATGCAAGCCATAGTCTTCTTCTAGTTTGCCCAGGGTGATTCCAGCTTTTTGCAGGGGAAGGAACTAGAAATGGAATCCAGGGCTTCGTGCATGCCAGGTGAGCACCTTACCACTGAGCCAGCCCCTGCCCCAGTTATAGCTTACAAAGTAATTCTCGTCCCAGCTTGCCATGGGGCTCAATCATCTCCAGCAGGGGTGTGCCCAAAGGATGCAGTGCCTGTAGGATACAGCTGCCACCATCCACAGGGCTCCACTAAGGTCCTCTCAACCCCTCCCCTGCTCTGCTGCTATGGCCCACCAAAGTGAGGGACAATGGTGGGCCATAGCAATCTCCCCCAGGTGGCACTGACTGACCATGGGGGACACAGTCCAGACCCACAGCCTCACTGGGGCCAAGAACCAAGCAATCATCCGACCACGCTAACCCCAAGCTACTCCACCAGCATTACCCTTCCCAGGGCTTTCACAACCACCAGTCTCCCCTGGGTGCAGGTTCAAGGCCTACTCTCAGCTCAGGTCTGGCCACTTAGCAAAGGCCCTCCAGGTTACAAGGCCCAGTGCACATCCTTGAGAGTGAGAGGCCTGGATGTATGAGGCCTTGGCAGAAGCCATGCCCTGACCACCTTCACTCCTGGTTTCTGGTCTAGAATAGAACTCTGCTGTCACCGACGGGACAGTCCCTCCCAGCTCTGGCTTCCTGTGGAACCTGTGGCAGCCTCTCTCTGTGTATCACCTGGGAACTATTGGCTTATTTCAGATCAGGAAGCACACATCCCCCCTCAACAATCTGAGCTTTGTGATCTCCCTTTGTCAGCGCTGTCTGGGCTGCTGCCAGAAACTCTTGTCCCATTGGGAAAGTTCTGAGCTACCAGTTCATTGCTGCTGCTGCTGCTGCTGCTGCTGCTGCTGCTGCTGCTGCTGCTTCTGGGGACTGAATGTGCTGTTTATGAGTGATGGGTGTGAGCAGAGTAGAAACTACTTGGGAGGTCTGCTGGCTGGTGCCTGGGTGGAGGGCCTGTGGGTTTCCTCTGTGTCAGTCCAATACCTTCATTGGACTGAAAATCCAAACTTCCAGAGTGAAACCTGAGATTTAAAGTGGTGCTCATGGGTCTGTTCATGAAGTCATTAGATGTCCATTTCATAGTTCTTCAGAGCTGGTAAGTATCTTTTTCAAAACTCCACCAAAACCTTCTCAGTAGTGACCAAATTTCAGGAGGAATACCCAAACAAATATCCATGGTGGGTCTTCCTCATTCAGGAAAAAAAAAAAAAAAAACAGCAAGAAGCAGCAAGTACCATGTACTGAAAAAGACCCAGAGCGCCAGTTTGAATGATCACAGTGCTTTTGCTGGAACCCAAGTTGCTTTAGTAAGTACAGCAGGGAGATATTAGCACAGTGTTTCAAAATTGAATTCACATTTGACTCCTGAGCTGTTGGGAATAAAGACATGCCTACTCCTCTGCCAGAGCCTTCCTACAGCCTCTAGAGCACAACACAGTGATAAAATTCTCTTTTTTTTTTCTGTTCCCCTTTTACGCTTTCTATGAGACAGCACTCACTGTTAGTTTTTATTTTATGTACATTTTACAATAAAACCCCAATTATGATATGCTTTCAAAGAGCTCAAGAAAAAATATTTAATATTAATTTGATAGTATTTAAGATGGATGCATTCAGTGAGTTTCAGAAGTTAATTCCTTTCTTTTATAAAAATAGTAATTGTCATTTTCTCTGAACTCCCTTTTCTGCCCCACCCCTAGACTTTTTAATGATGCTTTTTTTTCCTATTCCATACAAGCACTAACTGTCTACACTTCAGATGGTATTTTATAAAGTAAAATCAGAATCAAGAAATTTAAAGCAAAACCTTTCCCATAGGGTAGAAAGCTTACCAACTTTCAGAGTCACAAGTAATGAGTGTGTAATTAATTGGACCTGAGGACCACTCATTCTCCATGGGGTCAGAATGAGCTTCCACAAACAAAAGCAGTTTCTAAGAAAGCAAGCCCAACATGTAAGCTCTTTTCTAGCCTCTCCTACATTAACTCAATAAAGGCCCATTTCCCAAACCAAATCATATGGCCAAGCCTGAAGTCACTGCAACAAGGAACCACAAAGGGTGTGGGCATTTACTGGGAGATGCAATTCACTGGGGGGTCATCAGTGTAGCTGTCTACTACAATTCCCTCATATGGGCTGGATGTGCCTAAGATGGTCAGGGCCATAGTGGAAGATGGAATAAACAATGCACGAATCAGGTTAGGGGGATCCTCTTTCGAGTTCTTCATCATGTAAGGATCTTAGAAATCAACACTCTGTCCTCATAACATATTTTTAAAAAGGTAAACAAATTGAAAAATCAACAAGTCTTAGATTCAAAGAAACTGGATCCCAGGACCAATCCCTATTCCCCAAAATTAAAGAATCAGAAAGTCACATTCAGAGATTCCTAACTTCTTGGAGTGGAAACCCATGAGCAGAAGCTTCTTTGGGAAGCAGTACTGAACTAGAAGTGAACAATAGCTGGAAACTCAGTGTGGAAAGGCTGACACAGTCACCCAGGGCTCCTCAAACTTACATGAGTTTTACCTCCAGGATCTCAACCAAGATCTCACAGGACAACCAAAGCATTCTGTTCTCCTTGAGAAGTTTCAACCTTAGGAGAAACTATTTTACAAAAGAATAGCCTACTGAAATTTCGCCAGACCCCAAATGACCTAAGATAAGGGAACTACCATATTCAAGCCTGCTCTAGCCCTCCACCTGAAAGAAAAGACACATTCAACACCAGCTCCCACTGCTCTTCCATATGAGAGAGAAAAACATCCAACTACAGGTGCCTCCAGACATCTTGTCCCATCAGAGTGGGGAAAATGAGGGAAACCGATGTAGCTCCTTTCAAGAGCCCACACTCACTAAAAGATTGAGATTAATCCTAGGGCTAGTAACACCTTCCCTCACCAAGCAGGGGAAATACAAAGCAAAACTAAACAAATAAAAAACATACACATATTATACTCAAACAGCAGAAAATCAAAGGGTGGGGAAGTCTTTTTATAAAGTCCTAGATAAGAATGGTGATTATCATGATTTGGATCTAGGAATATCCTCTCCAAACCACATGTGTTAGGTAATGCAGAATATTCAGAGGTGAAAAGATTCAATTATGAAATCTGTAAAACCTTATAGGTAGACTGTTCCTGTAGATGAATTAATAATTTGAATGAACCACTGAGTGCTAACTGTAGACAGGTGGGTGTGGCGGGAGAAAGTAGGTCACTGGAGGTGTGTCTTTTGAGGGCATAATGTAACATTAAGAAACATTATTCAGGCTCCAGTGTGTGTTCTCATTCTTTCTCTCTCTCTCTCTCTCTCTCTCTCTCTCTCTCTCTCTCTCTCTCTCTCTCTCCTCCCTCCCTCCCTCCCTCCCCCCTCCTTCCCTTTCTCCCTCCAAGAAACATTATGTCAGGCTCCAGTGTGTGTTCTCCTTCATTCATTCTTATTCTCATTCATATTCATATTCTCTCTCTCTCTCTCTCCTCTCTCTCCCTCCCTCCCTCCCTCCCTCCTTTTTATTTGGACCAGAGATTGAACCCGGGGTGCATAACCACTGAGCTACATCCTAATCCTCCTTTTATGTTTATTTTGACACAAGGTCTCACTAAATTGCTTAGGGCCCTGCTATGTTGCTGAGGCTGGCTTTGAACTTGCAATCCTTCTGCCCTCCTGCCTCAGCCTCTGGAGCCTCTGGGATTACAGGTATGTACCACCACACCTGGTTCTATATACTTCTTGCCTGCCATGAGCTGAACAGCTTTCCTCTGCCATGCTCTTGCACTTCACCCTGGGCCCAGTGAAGGAGATGGCAGAACCCAAAATAAACTTTTCTTCCTCTAAGTTTTTCTTGTCAGGTTCAGAGAAAAATTGATTAATATAGGGACTATATTTAATATTGTGTATTTCAAAATTGCTAAAAATAGAGTTTAAATTTTCTTAGAAAAAGGTAATAAGTATGTGAAGCAATGGGTAGGAAATATTAATTGACCTGACATACTATATCATAACATTACATTTGACCCATTGTGCCCTATAAGTATGTGTGATTACTTGTCAATTAAAATCAGTTTTATCAATGAGCCTCTAGACAATATATTCAAGAAAAAAAAGATATAAATGAGGAAGATCAGAAATTAAAAGGGTGGCATCAATACAGATTCCACAGACATTAAAAAAGTAGTAAAAGAATACCACAAACAACTCAATGTTCTTAAATTCAAGATACTACATGAAATGTACTGATTTCTTGCAGGACAAATATGCTAGATTTAACACAAAAAGAAATGATCAATCTGAATAGAACTGTAGCTTATCAAAGACACAGAACCAATAAGGCCATCCCACCAGTTCAAGATAGGTTCCTGGTGAATCCTAATGAATATTTAAGAAATAAATTATATCAATTCTCTAAAATCTCTCCCAGAGGATAAAAACAAAGGAGCTACTTTCTAACTCATTGTATCAGATTAGCACTAATGTAATAAAAAAAAATCAGACAAAGATTACAAGAAATCTATGGACTAAAATCTGTCATGAAAGAAGATAAGAAAATATGCATGAAGTACTAGCAAATATTATCTGGAAACAGACTCACATCAGTATAGCCAACCTGTGTACAGTAAAGGGGCAGAGGCAACACAACAACATAGAACAGAGATCCTTCCATCTGCATGACCTGGACATTTCCATCAGCACGGCTACCGCACATGTAAAAGGAGAGACTTAGAAAGAAAAGAGGGAGAAGGGGGAAGAAAAACTCCTTGTGAGATAAGGACTGGAAACTTACCAAATATGTGATAAAACACAGAGCCTCTGGGATCAATGTTTCCTCTTTGTAAAATAAAAAATAATTAAAAAAAACATCCAGCACTACACACATCACACAGATGCATATTTGGTATGCATATCACATATAAATACTTGATTTTCATCTGTTTGTGTGCATCTGTCTGTGTCTCTACAGAAATTCTCAAAAATATCCTCTGCCATTAAACATTGATTTTGGAATCAAATATACTAGAAACATCCAAAAATTCTTTGGATTTTTTCATTTTCTATACCTCTTCTTCTGAATTTTTAATAATGGTATATTTAATTTAGTTATTTGTTGTTGTTGTTCCAAGAATCTCTAGCTGAAGGTAATAAAATTAACTAGAAGAAAATTATGAAGATATTTTTACTCAAAATTCACAAAACTAAAAATGTATAGAAGAGATCTCAGTTCTGTGTCTGAGTTGATGCAAGGCAAGGAACTATTGTGTGGGAAGCTGCCTGCAGAGATCGGGAACCTGAGAGTAACGTTCCCTGTGAAATAGCAATTACAGAAATGATCCAATTTTCCAAAAGTGTGATATCTATTGAGCTAAACAGATCTACAAAGAAGCAGGTCATGTCTGCGTACTAGGCAGAAACAAGGTCACTTGTGGCAGGGTGAGCAGGTGGAGTTGGAAGGAAGGATCTAGAAGGCTGAGTGTGAAGGACATGCTGGGCTGGAGGATAGGCAGGGGTGTAGTGCTGCCTCCACTTCCTGTGCCTCCCCTGCTGTCAGGATCCCTTTGTGATTGGAGGGCACAGCCCTGTGACACAGGCCTGAGTAAGACTCCCCATTGCTGAAGCATACTCTCAGGACTCATTTGTCCAAACAGAACAGTGCGATTTAGATGATGGAATATCCTCTCTTTCCTCTGAATAGCATTAGTGCTACATGGCTGAACTCCAGCTTCACCACCTGGGCAATGGATATGATCCTTTGCCCAGTGTGTGGACTGGGGTTCTTTCTCCTCTTATTGCCCTGCAGGGTAATCCATTTTTCCCACCACCAAGGAAAAAGGGAAAACTCAGGAAGGTAAGAAAAACCTCAGAAAAGCCACATTCTCTTTTGTCTACTCTTCTTTTGATTTTTTTCAAAATAAGTAGTAACAGTTAAAAAAAAATTCTCAGGACAGAACAGAGCATCACTCTGGGACAGGCAGACCAGGGCAGGGAGAGAGTATGCACTAAGGCTTCTCCTATCTGAAGCTCTCAGACCATCCATGTGGTGAGCTGCAGGTCCCAGAGTGAAGCACACACTATGACTCAGTGGTTGAGGTTTGCACTCCTGAGAGAGCTGGGAACCTCTGGAGAAGTTTAGGCCCTGAGCACTGCTCCATCTGTCATCTTCTCCCGGAGGGTGTCTGTGGAGCAAGCCTTTCCTCCATGTTGGGTTCATATGAAGGCTGTGCCGAGCCCTGAGATAATCCAAGAAGGAATGATTCCTAGGGTGTTTGGCATTCCGGGCTGGGCACATATCATGTCTCTGCCCCGCCTGGAAATTCAAACCCCCACAAGGTAATGGGATGGACCATCCTTAAAAGGTGGGGAAGCCTTCAGGAACACCTCCCAGGAAATCTCCCTCCTTGATGCTGGCACTCAGCAGGTGCCGGAGGCAGATGCTACAAGTCTAAGAGTGAGACACAGGTGGGACCTACCCCTCAGGGTCCTCAAGCACATGTCTTGAAGATGAAAAACTCTGAGGATTCACCACCTCCACAGCCTGCCCTTCCCTCCTCATCCTCCTGTGACTCCAGGGCTGACTCCATTGCCCATGATGGGAAAAACCACCCAGAAAGGTCCAGGACTGAAGGAGGTAGCACAAACTTCGGTTCTCACCCTGAAGAGTCCTCATTTGAGTTCCTGAGCAGAACTCCATCTAGTGACAACTGTGGGCTCTCAGATGCTCCTTCAACCACAGAAGAGAGCAGCTTGCCCTCTTAGCCCCACACTTACATTCTCATGGGCAGAATCTGGCACAATGGTACTGTCCTGAGATCTGTAAGAGACAGCCTGGAACCAAGTCCAAGCCTAGAAATGGGCAGACATGAGTCCCTGGGGAGTGGAGGTGTGAGCTTACAAGTCTCATGCCACAGCATGTCATCACTTCAGGTAGAACACCAATTTTTAAAGGCTGAAGAAGTCAGAGAAATAGAGGATGATGAGGAGGAGTCTTCTAACTGGGGAATCACCAATGAAATCAGAAAGACATCAAACTTCCCAAATGTTCATATCAATCTGGGGAATTTAGAATCTCAGAGGATCAGTAACACCCTCCTATAAGTTCTATTTCCCAGGGCCAAGGATACTACTCATGCCTGAAAGCACAGACTGAGCCAGAGAACCAGCCTCAAGAACTGGCTACAGGTGTCATCCTGCAAGACTGTGCCACTGACATGTTTCATCAGGACTGTGCCCCTGAGGTGCTCCTGGCTACAGACATCCTAGCTTCCTAGGAGAGATGGTCCAGCTCCCGAAGCATGTCCAGTAGCAGTTCATCAACTTCTTGGGGGCTGTATAGACTCTTGACCAGTGAAGACAGCAGCAAAGACCTACAGGAACACAAGATCCCTGAGCTCCAGGATTCAGGGAAGAGCAGGAGAAATAAGTTAAGGCCAACTGCCAAGAGGGAGGACAGAGTGAGGCCCAGGTCAGAAGCATAGGAAGAAAGGCTTTCAGGGCCGCTCTGCCCCAGTCATGGAGGTAGGAGACACTGTGGGGGACAAGTCCTCCCAGGCTCCTTCAAAGAGGAACTTTGGGGACAGAATAAAGAACTTTCTGCAGAATATTTTCCCCAGTAAAGGCAAAAGGCAGGCAAACTCCCTACCCAAAATCATGACCCCATCAACTACTACCCAAAGCCAAAGGTCAGTCACAAGCCAACATTGATACAGATAAGGGGGCATCAGAAGCCCAGGCACTCATGATCACTGTTGGATGGATCATAGAGCAGAAAATGAGGTTTCATCATAATCTTTCTTCCCACAAGAAAAACATGGTGAAAGAGGAACCACAGACCCCTGTGGGTAGGCAATCCCATTATTCCAGGGGTTCCTCCTCCCTGGAGCAAAGGAGAGGGATGAAAGCTATGGCTCCTGGTCACCAGGCCAGCCCCAGGGGCCACAGCCATCTTTCAATCAGGTGGATCAGAAACCAGGATAACAATCCGGCCTTGCTGCTCAAGGAGTCTGCACCTCTGCCCAGCCCCTGCCAGCAGAGGACCCAGGGTGGTAGGAATCTTGGGCCACAGTGTGCACTATCCAAGGCACTGTGCTCTTCAGAGATGTTTGTTGTCTCATCAACATCAACATGCTTCCCACTCCTATCCTGCTGGGAAAAAGTTTTTCCCACAATTCAGACCATATTGAGAAAAACTGTCCTCATGTGAGCCCAACCTGTTTGATAATGGTTTCTTCTTAATGAGGTGACAATGGCTTAATAATACTGCTTTTTTTTATCATAGAGGCTTTTGTCTGTGTCTTGCTGGGTCTAGGGAAGGAGGTCATGTCTATTCTTCATTACTCTGGATTATAGAAGGAAGTGGACATGCAGGGAGGTGACAGTGGCATTGAATACCCACCCTTATGCCAGATCAATCCTCTCATTACAACTTAAGAATTCATGACTTGATCATTAGAAATAAGAGAATGCCTTAGGGACTCATCAAGAGTGGGGCAACCCCACGAGAAACCCACCCCAAGGTCTGAATCAGCCTTTCCCTCAATCCTGATCTTTGTGAAGCTATAAGGATTGGGGTACAAGGATACCATGGAACTTATTAGCTTCTCATGTCCAGGAAAGTTATACTTTCGTGGCCCTGAGTTCAGAGGTGGCCAGAGAGTCCCTGCTGCTGGAAGTCTTGGTGGGAAACACAGGAAAACTGCCCTGTGAACCCCTGCCTTATGGAGGTTAACATAGAGATGGGCCTTTCCAGCTCCCTTTTCTTCAGACTGCATGCAGTGGCCATGTCACCTACTTCTGCTCCTGCCTTCCTCACTCTCTAAAGCAGTGGCCATAATGAAAATAGATCTGTATGTGTCTGGGTGGGAACAGCAAGTTGGCTGCTAAGGGCTGTGTCACATGCAACTTGCTATCCCTGAACCCCCCAACCCCCAGTTGGCACAAATATGTATGCACTAACAATCTGATATTGGGGAAGAGTGGGCAGAGAATGGGATGTGGAGGATTAAAATGGAGCCAAAGAAAGAGAATAACATGGGGATATCACAAATGGTGTAGTGTATGGGAAGCCTCTGCACTCCTATTACCAGCCACCAACCTGAGGGACTGGAAATTGTGGACTCACTCTGGCCTCAACCCCGTGCACCCTCTCTGGCTCCCAGACCACAGACCCGGAGAAGCCCCTTTAGCAATGACACAGACTAGAGAGAAAGCAAACCGTTTGGTAGGGAAGATTCATTTCCTGGCATCATCCTGAGTAGGGCTGCATGTCTTTGCCTCTTTAATTATAGAAGGGATGAGTTAATCAATTGGAGTAGCCAGGACTAAGGAACTCTAGCTGTGACTCCAAGTTTGATGACCTTTAGACATGGCCCTAGCACTTCTTCTGCAGTGGAAAAGCAGGGACCTAAAAAGCCCAAAAGGAGTGGCCTGGAATCACAAAGCAAGATTCTCTAGGCTTCCAGAAATTGCTTTTCCAGAGACAAGAGAAGAAAAAGTGATTCAGTTAGAACTTGTCATATCATGGCAGTGACTGGTCCAAAATGTAGGAGTAAGCTGGGTGGGGGCAACCAGCAGACTTCCCTGACCTCACTCTGCTTCCAACACAGGCTTCTTCTTCCTGCAGCCTCTCCACATGGGAAACCAGGCAGGTCCCAAAGGAAAAAGAAAAGAAGCCATGTCTGCAGAATGTTTGATGCTATGGCCCACCTGGGGAAGGCAGCAGCACCACTCATGGGCCCTCTGCCCTGTTAAGTGATGGAGAGTCCTGTACCATGAAGTGCCACCAAGGCAGATGACACAGGCATGGTCCTGCTCTAATGTCTGAAAGTACTCCATATGTAAAGCCAGGCAGTCCTTCCCAGTGAGAACAGGCCCTACAGGCCAACCCTGAGCCAGGTCCTGTCCCTTATTTGAAAACAGCAGACCTCAGAATAGACCTAGGATCAAGAACAGACCCAGGCACCAAATGGGATAGAACAGAGTCAGATCCTTGAATCTGGCCCTGCTGGGCCTTCTCAAAGCACAGAGGGGCAGGTCCTCTGGGAAGAGGACCTGGATGTGGACCCCAGGTATTGTGAGGGATAATGCCACAGATAGCGAAATTGATGGACAGCCAGAGTCATGAGAAAGGAAGTCCTGTTTCCCTCTGCTTCTGTCCGCTTTGTCATCTATGAAGGGCAGTAATTCCAACAGCCAGGAGACATCCCAGAGACCCACAGTGAGACTCCCACACAGAGATGTAAGAGAATCCTCTGTCAGATACAAGTAAGACCCCCCTGGCATGCAGCCATTCACAGACCCAACCTAAAGATGGCCACAGAATCCACTACAGAGCCTCCAACACAGCAGTCACAGTAACACAAGGACTTCCCTCAGATATAGCACCAACTTCAGGGTCCTCACAGATCTCCCAGAACCCTTGACAGACTTCCCAGAGGGACCTCTGAAAGATTTGTACCAACAAAGACCTCAGAGAGACCTCAGAGACACCTAGTCTCCGACAACAACCTTTCACTGCCACATGGTCCTCATGCAGTGATCTCTCACATAGAACTCCCACAGAGTTCCAGACCAAGGGGAAAGATCTCCACAGAGATGTCCTACAGATTTCCTCAGCGGTCTCATAGAGACCACCCACAGATAGTACAGAGACATCTCACACAAACACATTGACCACATGGAGTGTCCTCCTCACACAGAGACCTCATACAGACTTTACACAGATTTTAAAAGACCCACACAGAGATATCACACAGGCACCTCAGAATCCCCACAGGGACTGACACAGAGACCTTTCACAGAAATTTTCTGCAGAAAACTCCACATCATTTTTCCTTCATGTGAAACTCCTTAGCCAACTGGAAGCACAAGGACACTGGCCAGACTCCTGAGACACTGAGACACTGTCAGTGTGGCCTCCCAGATGACATTCTCTGCTTAGGAAAATCCTCAGGAACTTCTGTTCCTTTGTAATGCCATTGCCTCTGAACAGATGAACTGCAGATTCTAAGTGTAGACCTGAAAAATTCCTTCCTCTACAGGTGTTCACTATCCTCAACTTTGACCCACAGTTTAGAGAATCACAAATTTTAAACACGAATAAAATGCAGCCAACATTCAGTGAGAGAAATCATCTTATTTGTCCAGTATTAGTTATTACCTTGTCAAATGTGTAACGGGCCCCCCTTTTATTTCTTTGGAGACAGGAACTGAATTCTGGATTGTTGACTAGTCTGGAAACACGGTAAACACCTAAAGCAGATGGACTCTAGGAATGATATGAACCAGCAAACAAGCATCTGGACTCACATCTACCTCCCAGGGGCTGAGCACCCACACAATATCCTAGGCATCCACACAAACAGAAGAATTTATGGAGTTACAAATGTAAAGTGAGAAAGAGAAGAAAAAAGAGAAGCTTCCACTAACAGAAAGTGTGCAGTCTCTCCTCAACCCCGCCTCTCCTCCCCGCCCACCACACACAAATATAACCCAAGTTGAGAAACTGATTCACACTAGTCACTGTAGTTAAAATGGGATAAATTGTGAATTAAAAGATAACATTCTGCTACTAGGAATTATATAATGCAGAGCAGAAAATACAAAATTAGCCCAAACCCCTCAGCCATCCAGCTGCAACTACAATGAGGGACCATAACCCCTGGCTTCAGTAGGGGAACTGTCAGACCCTCTCTGCACTGAGACTTCGCCCTCTGCCCTCATCCCTCAGAACAGTGCTCCACAGGTGCAGGCCTGGAGCACATCGCGGTCTTCTGGGGAGACTGAGGGATTCGCTCAGTCTCCCACATCTGTAAACAGATTGGAATGTCAGGAATACAAGTGGGAGACAGAGACCCCATGGACTCCCTGTAATACCCTCCTCTTCAACAGCCCCACATCCTTCCCTGCCCTCCTCCTTCCTTCCTTCCTTTCTTGATTACAAAGTCTCCAAAATCCCAGCAGAGAAAGTCAAGTGATCCACACCTGCCTCAAAATAATCCTGTGCAACTCACCTGGTTAGAACAACCTCAGGTTCTCACCCAGTGCCTCAAAGTCCTGCAGGGTGTGGCCCCTGGGGCTCTGTGGCCTCACTCTCACCATGACCCTCCCCCATGGCACGCCACCCATGCTGAGGTTTTCCCTGAACCATTCTGGATGCTGTTCCTTCACAGAAACCCTGCTTGATTTCCCTGTGCTTGGAATGATCACTCCTCAATGCTGAAGGGCTCCTTCCCTTCTCAATGGGCTTCTTTCTCAATGCCCATCCTAAAGATCTTCCATGGTTCCCAGGAGGGCCAGGTCTGCTCTTCCTAGTCCATACCCCCTGCCTGACCCAGTATTTTTGTATTTATTCATTGTCACCCCCTTCCCTAAAGTACAAAGAAATGGGAAGCTGGCTGCCAGAATCAGGCACTTGGAATATGTCCACAAATGACTGATGAAGGCATGAATGGAGTCCATAGGAAGTGGGAACTTAGGGCCAGAGATGACCTGGATTTGTCTTAGAAAGCAGATAGAGACACTCTAAGTGGTCACTTCCCAGAAAACTGACAGCAGCGCAGAAAACTCCTGTCAGCCTGGCCTGGTGCTGGACTTGGGAGGCAGGAGGGTGATGCCCTCAGCAGTAGATTTGGAGGGGCCACTGTGCAGAGGTGGCTGAACTTGTGGGATCCTGCTTTATTCTACTGAGTTACAACAGAGAGTGGGTGGAGAGGTCTGGGGAGCTTAAGGGATTGGGCACCTGGTTTGTCAATGAAGGCCATCTGATGTTAGGGTAATGGCAGAGCCCGGCTTTGCTGATGGACCCACCACCCACCAGCACTTCTCAGTGTCATCTCCACTATGAAGGAAAGTAATTTTCATGGGATTATGAACAATGGTTATGAGACTTGGAAAATGAGTCAAGAAATAACATGAATGGAAAATAAAAAGCTGAACTAATTAATAGAACTTTTAACTAGGAAGCTTAAAAATTTTCCAAATACACAGTTTTCTATCTAGCAACTGCTAATAAGGAAACTAAATGAATCTGTTATGATCATTAATCAAAATAATATTAAATTTCTATAACTTGCTGAGTTGCTGTGGTGACCATGCATGTGAGCAAAGTGAATATTCTGATGTCTTTATCTTGTTAACCTAACTAATATTCATGAATAAAATGATAATGGAAAAATGTAAATAATCTAAATATATTTTATCACACTTTATTAATTTTTACTTAATAATACCAATGGGATTCAACCCTTGATTCCAATTTACTATTTTTCCAAAATATTTCCTGAAATAATATTAGTAACCCACTACTAACCTTATATGTGCAATGAAGATGATTTTCTTAGAACTTCCTTCCCATAATGCACTGTATGCTCAAGTTCTCTAAAAAAAATTCTCATAAACATAATTATGCAGATGTAAGGCATGTTTCTTAATTAAAAAGATCATCTGCCAGGCACACTTCCTCCTCTTTTATTAGTGCCATAGATTCAAGTTTATTGAAAAATGTTTTTTTCCTTTACAAGAAAGGATAGTTCAACCCCAGAGCCCAGTGAAACAGCAGTTTCTCCCTTCCATCTGCTGTCATCAAATGCACCCAAGGACATCTGCACAATGCTGGCACTCCCTTGGGTGTGTATGACACACTCCATATTTCCCAAGGGCAGGAGTGAGTCCCTGCAGTTTTCCTTTGCATGAGGGGCTTTTCAAGCTAAGGTGTTAACAACAAGATGATGAAAGGGTGCTCCTGAAATGTCTACTTCTTTCTGTAAATTAATATTGTTCACGAGGACATCTGCAGATTTCCCATGCTTTGCTAAGTTGAAAATCAGGCATCTCTCAGCTTTAGAGTGTATGTGTTCCCCACAAATAGAAGGTTTGTCCTTACCACAGGGAACTGTGGATTATCCCATGGAAGGTAGAGGACAACTAATAACCACCTGCCCCAGGAGCTACTCCCTGGGTGAGCAAAGGGGATTAACTGTTTTCTGCATTTAGAATCAGTAGGGAAACATTAGTCCCTGCCAAGGGCCTCATGAGCACATCTGTAGGATCAGGAGTTCTGGCCACATTCCCAGAGGGTCCATAAACCCATAATGAGTCTGGAGAAGCAGCCATGCTAGCAGGTTTGAGCACCTCCCCCCAACACCCCCCACCCACACACCACTATGTGATTCAGGGCAACCCTCTTATATCCACACCTGAATGCTAAGGACATGGCAGTTTATTTAAATCATGCAAAATGGTGGTCACTGTGTCTGGTTAGTGATACCTGTGAGCCATCATTATCACCTCAGCCCCAGGCTCACTATCATGAATCAGTTTAGATGTGGAAGTCAGGCCCCCTCTCTAGATAAATTCCAGTGTACCTTGAGCATCCCACCTGAGAGAGAAGGTAGCTCCAAACAAGTCAGAATTTAGTCTCAGTCACTGCCTCAGGAAAACCCAAATCAGGATGCTCCCCAGCCCCAGTGCCACCGTCCCAGTACACAGAAGGAGTGTTTCCAGTGTGTGGAACTTCAGATGCCCTAGCAGGCCTTGTGCCCTGCCACCTCACATCTCCCATGGACTCTGGGCCCCAGGAAAGGGTTATTATACAGTATTTTTAGGAATAATAGCAAGAGGGAAAGTCCATATGTATTCAATACAGATAAATTATTCTTTGTCAATATTTTTAATTTGAGGTTAGTTGAATCCATAGACAAGGACTGCAGATACAAAAAGTTAATAGTATATATTATATAAATCACAGCACATTATGCAAAAGGGACTGCTGATATTTAATTCAAATAAGAGCCTCTGTTCTTAATGGCTTTGCTATGACCCTCAGGGCAGGTTCCTTGCTAAGGGCAGGATAATAAATGCATTTCCAAGGTCCTCTTCACAATGCCTCATTTCTTGCATCTGTAGTTAGTTTACCATTGGCTTTACTAGTCAACTGGCAGACAAAGTTCTCCTGCAAGGAACATGACTTTGTCAGGATCCTGCTTGTTCCCATCATAGTCTTTAGGTTCTTGGCAGGAAAGTTCTTAAGCCACAAGTCCATTCTGGGTTGTTCAAATATAACTAGACAATGTCATCAGCAAGTCCTGTAGAGGGGCACCTACAGCTGGGGTCATCACCCTCTGCTTAGAGGGAATAATTACAGACATCCCTCTTCAGACCTTCTGCATAGAGGTTACTTCTCTTCACTGCAGAACCCAGGATCCACAGAGACCTGGACTGTCAAGGATCAGGGAGACATCCTACCACCTGCTCACTAACAATGAAGAAGACAAGGATGGCCCTTCTGCTTGATATGCAGATATCCAACAGTTTCTTCCCCACCCAAGGTGTACTGCATGGCTCCTGGAGCTGCCCTGGGGCCCAGGAGTTGCTGCTTTACAGGAATAATCTTCAACTTTATACATTTATGGAGCCTCTGAATTCAAAAAAGAAACACTTGATATTCCCAAATCAAGGTGTGATGTAATTTTTTGTTTTGCCTTGGCCAAGTAAAGAAGTAAAAATATTTAAAATAAAACAGAAAGTTAAAAACTGCAAATTAATTTTATGACTTTGATTTCTTAAAGGTAAATTTTAATGCAAAATTGAATCATGAGGTCTCTGACATCCTAAGTGGATTAATCTCAGAATTGAGGACAGCACTTTTAATTGGACACATTTTACTTAAGTCAAACCTATCACATCATTCTTTCTGTTCTCATTCCCCAGAGACCTGGACTCACATTGACCTTGGATTCTGTTTTGGCCAACCGGTGGGAAAATGCAAAATGACCCCATTTTATTCAATAGTGTTGACAAAACACACTGAGCCTTCATCACATCCTTTTGGGATGACTGATGCTGGTGGGATCGGCTTAATATAGCAAAATGGGAATCAATGTGTATTTAAGCTTCTAGCCATGTCTCGAAGCTGATCACATATTTAAAGTGTTGATTTCTCTCACAACATCACTATAAACATCAGATTGGCCTTTATGGATGAATTAAGTCAGTATTTTACCTTCAAGGAGTGACATCACACTAGTTTTGTTTTCTAGATTATGTCACATGGATTCATAATTCATAATTATTCTGCACAATCACTTTGGATTTTGGATTTATAGTCTATATATGACTACTAACCATGCATACGACATCGTTCATTTTTATTAAGCAATCAACCACTTGACAAGTCTCAGAGACTCTGGTTTTTCTTGGGCTGTTTACTGACTCATGTATAAGGTCACTTATTGTCACTTGCTAGGGAAACAAAGGCAGAGCTTCTCCAGCCATGCCACCCACCCTCATCCACAGGCCCCGTGAGCCCTGCTGCTATAAACACTGTGGTGGCCTGAGGTCCCTGATGCTCACTAGAAACAACCAAACTCTCCACTCCTACCTATCATGGTTGAGTTATGTGCCCCCAAACTCATATTGGTCTCAACCACCAACACTTCAGAATGTGACTTTATTTGGCAATTGGGCCTTTAAAGAAGTAATTAAGGTAAAATGAGATCTTCATGATTGACTATAATCCATTCTGACTGGTGATTTTTTTTTTAAAAAGAAAGTACTCTGGATAAAGAAGTAGAGTGTCAAAAATGACAGCTATACCCAGCAGTGTTAGTCTTCAAGAAAACAAGAGAGATAAAGACCTTGGATAAGAATAAATTAAGGGAATGCATGACCACCCAGCACCACTGAAGATACTTGTTATGGTTTGGATCCAGAATGTTTCCAAAAGGCTCATACTCTGATTGCTTGATCCTAATGCAGTAGTATTCAGAGGTGGGGCTTTTAGGAAATGATTGAATCATGAGGACTCTGACGTCCTGAGTGGATTAATCCACTGATGGCTTCATAATATGAATGGATTACTGGGGTGAGGCAGTGGAAACTGTGAGAAGTAGGGTCTAGTTGAAGGGAGTGGGTCCTTGGGGGCAGGCCCTTGGGGAACGTATCTTGTCACTAGCCCCTTCCTATCCCTCTCTCTGCTTCCCAACTGCCAGGTGGTGAGCAACTTTCCTCTGTCAAACCCATCTGCCATGATGTTCAGCCTCACCTCAGGCACAAAGGAATGGAGCTGGCCAACCACAGAATGAAACCTCTGAAACCATGAGGTAAAATAAATCTTTCTTCCTTTAAGAGTTTTTTTCAGATATTGTGTCACAGTGATAAAAAGCTAAACTAATACAAAAGGGAGTACTATACCCAGAAGAGGAAGGAAGATAAAATTATCAGAAAATGTGAAAAAGTGAATCCCACAAGAGAAGTACACATGCAAATGAGAAATAGTAAAGAATCATACATCATCAATATGGTAAACTTCTAAAATGAATAAGACCGGAAGAAAAAAAAATGGTACATCCAAAACTACCAGAAGAAAAAAGGAGCAAAATTACAGGAATAAGTATATACCTTTTGATAATCACCCCAAATGTAAATGTTTTAAATTTCCCATATAAAAGATGCAGATTGGCTAAATGGATTAAAAAATAAGACCTAACAATATGCTGCCTACAAGAAATTTACCTCATGTGCACAGTGCTAATGAAAGAATGAAAAATGATTACAAGTAAAGGGAATCAAAAAGCAAAAAGGAGTAGCTACTTTTATAACTGATAAAACTGACTTTAAAATAAAAACAGAAGAGAAAAGGAGGTCACTATATATTGACCAAGGGAATAATTAATCCAAAGATATAATTATTATAGATGTATAAGCAATAAGTCTTGGAGCAACCAATTTTAAAAAAACAAACATGATTAGAGATAAATGGAAAGATAGGTCACAGTAAATACATCTTCCAGACCCCCCCAAAAAAAAATCAGAAAAGAAACATAAGGGGCTGGGGTTGTGGCTCAGTGGTAAAGCACTTGCCTAGCATGTTTGAGGCCCTGGGTTAAATCCTCAGCACCACATAAAAATAAACAAAGTAAAAGTATTGTGTACAACTATTTAAAAAAATAAAAAAGAAACATCAGATTTACAATATACTTTAGATCTAACGGACTTAACAAACATCTTCAAAATACTCCATCCAACAGTTACAAAATACACATTATTTTCTTCAGCACAAAAAAATGTTTTCCAAAGTAGACTATATATTATACCAAGGAGCAACTCTTACCGAAGTTTTTTCAATAAAATAATTTCTTGTATTTTATCTGATCACAATGAAAAGAAACTAGAAATAACTGCAGAAATTACACAATCACATGTAGATTGAACAACACTATTAAATGAACAGCAGATTATAGAAGAAATCAGATGGAAAATTTTTTAAACTCCTTGAATCAAATGAAATGGAACCACAACATACCAGAACAGGAAAAGCAGTGCTAATAGGCAAATTTATAGCAATGAGTGCCTAAGTCATAAAAATAGAACTAAAATCAATAACATTTTCTTATAAAAACAAAAACCAAATCCAAACTCCATGGAAGGAAAGAAATAGTAAAGATCACAGAAGAAATGAATGAATTAAAGGCTAAACGAATAATACAAAGCCTCAATAAAACAAAGAGTTGGTTCTTTGAAATAATAATATTGACAATCCCTTAAACTGTTAAAGAGAAAGAGAAGGCTCAAAGAAGTAAAATTAGACTTAAAAAGGAGTCTTAACAACAGTGAAATTCAAAGGATCATTAAGGAAAATTTTGAAAAACTCTATGCCCAATAAATTAGAAAATCCAGAAGAAATGGAAAAATATACATTTCTATACACATATAAATTACCAAATTCAACAAAGAGGATATAAAATACCTAACTAGATTGATGACAAGTAATGAGAATGAAGCAGTAATAAAATTTTTCTGATTAAAAGGAAAAAAGAGATCTGGGGTTATGGCTCAACGGTAGAGCGCTCGTCTAGCATATGTGAGGCGCTGGAATCAATTCTCGGCACTATGTAAGAATAAATAAATAAAATGAAGGTCTTGAGTTCAATGACAACTAAAAAATAAATATTAAAAAAAGGAAAAAAGAAATGACGATCCTAGGACCAGATGGAATCATTGCTGAATTTTACCTAATTTTTAAAAGTACTAACACGAATGCTGCTCAAACTAATTCATAAAACAGGGAAAGGAAGCTTCCAAACTCATTCTACGAAGCCAGTATTACCCTGCTAAGAAAACCTATAAAGGACACAACAGAAAAAGAGATCTTAAACAAACTTTAAAACAAAATCAGGAAAGTAGGTTACTATATATTGATCAAGGCATAATTCATCATAAAGATATAATTATTATAAATGCATAAGCAATAAATCTTGGAGCACCCAATTTTTAAAACCAAATGTGATTAGAGATAAATTTAAAGATATGTCAATATCTATGAGAAACACAGATATGAAAATCTTTAATAAACACTTTTAGATTTAATTAAATAACAGATTAAAAAGATAACATGACATGATTGAGTTTCTTTCATTCCAAGGATGAAAGAATGATCCAGCAAACACAAAATCAATAAATGTAATAAAGCAAATAAATAAAATCAAGGATAAAAATCACATGATTATCTCAATTGATGCCAAAAATCCTTGATGATATTCAGCATTCTCCTTATGATGAAAACCCTGAAGAAACTACATATAGTAGGATCATGTCTCAACACAGTGAAGGCTACACACCGTACTAAACCGAGAAAAGCTGAAAACACTCCCTATAAGATCAGGAACAAGATGAAGATGCTCACTCTCACTAACCTTATATAACATAGTACCAGAAATTTTATCCAAAGAAATTAGGCAAGAGAAAGTAAATATTAAAGCAAGAAGTCAAATTATCCTCATTTACTAATGATCTGTTTGTGTAACAAGATAATTGGGGAAAAAAAGCCAAAAACGACTTTTAGAACTGATAAATTCATTTAAGTAGGATTCAATATCAGTATGCAAAAATCAGTAGCTTTTGTACATACCAATAATGAGTTCTCTGAGAAAATAATCAGGAAAGTAATCTTATTAATCTTATTATAGCAATGAAGAAGGAGGAGGGAAAGGAGAAAGGGAAAAGAGGGAAGGAGGAGAAGAAGAAAAAGAAGAAGAGACACCTAAAAATAAATCTAACTAAGAATGTGAAAGTCTTCTACCATGCAAATTACAAAATATTGAAGAGAGATATTGAACAGCATATTAGAAGTTGGAAACACCTACTATGTTCATGAATCCAGAGAATTCATATTGTTAAAATGGCCATACTACCCAAAGAAATCTATAATCCACTGCAATATCCCTAAAAATACCAATGACATTTTCCAATGAAATAGAAAAAAATAATTCTAAAATTCATATGTAAGTAAAAAATATCCAGAATGAAGCAATTTTGAGCAAAAAGAGCAATGCTAGAAGCACCACAATACCTTATTTCAAATTGTATCGGAGAGCCATAGTAACAAAAACAGTATACTAGTGGCATATAAAGAGGCATGTACACCACTGGAACAGAACAGTGAACCCAGAAATAAATATAAACTGCAACCAATTATCAAAAAAATATGCCAAAATATTGGAGAAAGAACAGCCTTCTTCAACAAATGGTGCTGGGAAAACTGGATGTTCCCATGTAGAAGACTGAAATTAGATCCCTTCCTCTCACCTTGTACAAAACTCAGCTCAGGATTAAAGACCTTAATGTATGTCAGGATCCTTTGAAACTACTAAAGAGAACATAGAGAAAACACTTCAAGGTCATGGCAAAAGCAATGATTTCCAAGTGAGGACTCCAACGGCTCAGGAAATCAGAATGAGAATGAATTTGACTATATCAAATTAAAAAAAAAAAAACTTCTGCATAGCTAAGAATACAATCAGCAGAGTGAAGAGGAAACAAAAGAGAATTGGAGAAAGTCTTTGCCAGCTATCTGTCTGATAGAGGATGAATACAAGAAAAACACAACAACCAAAAAGCAAGTCATATAATAAAAATGGACCAATGACCCGAATACGTTTCTCAAAAGAAGAAATGCAAATTTCCAATAAATATAAATGAAAATGCTCAACATCTTTAGCCATCATAGATGCAAATCAAACCTAAAGGAGATTATGTCTTACCAAGTTGAGTAAGGTGGTTATTCCAGTTGGAATGGTTATTTTATATTAATATCACCAGTGAGGATGTGGAGTAAACAGAATGTTAGTAAGAATGTTGGTAAGAATGTAAATAAGTATGACATCTATGGATGTCAAACAGTAGGGATGGATCTCAGAAAATTAAAATAGAACTACCATATGACCCAGCTATGCCACTGCTTGGTATTTATTCAAAGGAAATGAAATCAGCAAATAAAAAAGACACCTGAATGACCATGTCTATTGTGACACTATTCACAATAGGTAAGATGTGGACTCAGTTGAGGTGCATCAATAAAGCAAATATAGAAAAATAATGATGGAATATTATTCAAAGAAAAAATGGATCCTGCCATTTGCAAGAAAACACTTCTTGCTAAATGAAATAATTTAGCCACAGTAAGGAAAATATTGCATGTTTTCTCTCATATGTGGAAACTAAAAAAAAACAAGAAAAGATATCCAGAAACAAGGACCATAGGTATCAGGGAGAAGGGAGGGTGAGCAAGGGTAGAAAGAAGATCAATTCATGATACATGCATGTATGGAAATGACACAGTGAAGCCCATTAATTTATGTAATTAATATGTGATTATATATGCATATATGTATATGTTTATGTACATATATGTACACACACACACACACACACACACACAGGGAAAGAGGAGATTAGGACAAAGAAACACAAGAAGGGGGACCATGTGAGGACATAGGAAAAAGATGGCATGCACAATCCAGGGAGAGAATTCTCAGAAGAAAATATCCTAATGACATCTGGATCTCAGCCTTACAACCTCCAGAACTGTGAGAAAATAAACTTCTATTGTTCAAGTGACTCTGTCACTGCACTTTGTTATGGCAGCCCAAGCTGAGTACTACACATCCCTTTTTTGCAGAGAGGAAGAGAAGGTGGACTCTGCCTTCTTCAATGGCAACCTCAGCCCCATGTCCCTGGAAGACAGGGCCCTCATGTGAGTCTGTTATTGTGTCCAACAGTACCTGGAACCATTCTCATTATTTTAATGTTTTTGATGACATAAAAGCTCTAACAAATTGAAAGCTGAATGCCATAATGGGTACAGATGGGTCAATTACAGATTGAAGAAAGTGAAGATGGGGTGGAAAACCTCTAAGGGATGCCAAAAAGTAGTAGTCAAGATAGTGAATGAACAATTTTCCAAAATCCAAATTAACACAAAACTCTATGATGAACTCTGAAATGTCAAAAATTTAAATAAGAGCAGGATCCACTTGATGATATTTAAAAATTTAACCACAAAAAATACCACAGATTACAGCCAATAAGAATGTACTCTCTGTCCATAGGGCTGGAGTTGACCCAGAGGGCTTCAGCTGACAGGAGAACAGGGAGGTGTAGTTAGTATCAGAGGAGATGTAGGGACAGACTGGCAGCAGGGGGCCCATTCAGGAATCTTCACAAACTAGTATGGAAGTATTTCAATATTGTAATAATCCACACAGCCACACTGGTTTGAGCCATGGAACACAAGCCTACGAGTACAGGTGGAATCAGTCACTCCAGAGCACTCTGACATTGACTAGAAACATTTCTAACATAGTAAACCACCACTTGAATGACTGAGTCAAAGTCAAATTAATTCTTTGTAAATTTCTGTTCCATGAAGGTCATATATTCTGATTACTGCTACTATTAATATTAATTATAGAGATGTTGTCAACTGGCTTTTGGTAATAACTTTTCCTAAAATTCAATGAAAATCAGCACAAGGAATTCTGTATCAGTACAGTATTTTTGCTATATGTTCTTTGTTCTTCTCTCTCTCTTCTCTCTCTCTCTCTCTCTCTCTCTCTCTCTCTCTCTCTCTCTCTCGTGGGAGAACTAATTTGCTATTAATACATTTGAAACTTTACAATAGGTTAACAGTCAAATGCAATCTTTAAAAACACAGTGAGGTTAAAAAGTCCCCAGCACCACATACAAACAAGCAACAAACAAATAAATAAAGCTAAATTCTAAAAAACAAAAAAAGTCACTTGATAATTTCTGAAACACCTAGGAATTTTAAAATGTGCATTTGAAAGTGGAATTCCCAATGTAGTTTTTGAATGTCTTCCTCAAAACCAGGGGAAAAAAAGTGCTTCAATTTTGGCTCTCACAAAGGGCCTTGCTCCTTGATGGCTCTATTCCCCTGAAATACATGTTGAAGGGTTAATGGAGCCTTGGAAGGCACACACCCACTTGCCCATCTGCCAGAGGTCAGGGTCACACCAGACTTTCCAATCTTACTAAAAGAACACCAGTCTCATTAAAGAGTCAAAATATGTCACTCCAGTGACAATCACTCTTCAACAAGCATGTCTGCTGGCATTATACATTCAAGAGGAGCAGAGCAACATGAAAACTGAATGACCCAAAGTATAGGCATACTGATGAGGGAAGCGGTTTGCTAGGTACACAGGGTTTTAAAAGTGTGTGCCACGCTTATCATTTTTCCTACTGGAAACCAAAAACAAGGACACTCCAAAATGTGTCCAGGAGCACTATTCACAGCAGAAATCTGAAGAGACCATAAAAAGATTTTCCCATGTTTGAACCATTTGTTATTAAATTCCCATTCCTAAAATGGGCACCTGAGATGCAAAATAATTTCTTCTAGTGCTCTACAAGTACTTGGTTTGGGCTGTAGGGAATATTTGGCAAAATAGTGTGTGTGTGTGTGTGTGTGTGTGTGTGTGTGTGTGTGTGTAGCGGGGGTGGGGGGTGGAGGGGGTGTTACCATGTTCTATGCCCTATCACTTATTGCTCACAACTTTCTGAGTCAGGTTCCCACTCTAGTCTAGTAAGTGCAGCAGACAGAAAGGAAAATTGCACATAAGCTGTTCCACTGGCATTCTGAGCTGCAGACGTGGCAGAGGAAGACTTAAGAACCATATCAGCATTTATGTTATATCCACTGGAAAGTAGGCTCAAAGTAACCATGGGAAAATGTTCAGTATAATATACACAGGACATACTCAGTGCTTGCATAACTGTTCAAGTTCTATGACTAAGGGCAAAGGCAAATGCCTTCCTATATTTGTCAAAGCATTTCAACTGCTATCGTAATTTCTTTATCAAAATTCCTGCCTGTTGGGGCTGGGGTTATGGCTCAGTAGTAGATCACTTGCCTAAGGCAGGTGAGGCCCTGGGTTTGATCCTCAGCACTACATACAAACAAACAACAAATAAATAAAGTTAAATTTAAAAAAAAAATCCAGTCTGTCCTCAGGGCCAGGTATAGTTTTTACTCCTAAGAAATAAATTAGGAGAGGTGAGCATCCACTCTGTTCATAGTGACAGCCCAGAGGGACACACTTCCCCATGACACGGTCCAGGCATGGGCCCCAAACATGTGCTGCTAGAGAACTGTGTGGGTAAAATCGAATCCTCAGCTTCCCTCCCAGGCACTGCTGAGCATGGTATTTCTCTTGCAAGGAACTCTTCTCCTAACTATTACCTCAATGCTTAGGTGGGGGCTGCAGGTTCCACTGATATTCTGGTGGCAAATTGGGCTTTGTCAGTTCTCCTTGGAGGAAGCCTCCAGCTGGAGACTTAGATTGTTCTTTCCCTTTCAAAAACTAGATTGTTGGGGAAAACCATGCTGTCCTGGTGAGGGTGCTGTCTTAGGTACCTGTACTCCAGCTGCAGGGAAGGAGGCAGGCAGGGCTCCACAGGGCCCTATTCATGGCATTCATGCTGCTCTCGTCCTAGTGCCTGGACAGTAAGTAGCTTCTTGTTCAGTAACTAAGTGAATCTCGCCCCCTTCTTCCAGGTGCCCTCATGTTGCTATAGGAACATGAGGTCACTGTGTGACTGGCTCATGCCGGGATATTTCTGCTGGTGCCACTGGAGGAAAAACAGCC
Source organism: Urocitellus parryii (assembly GCF_045843805.1). NCBI lineage: Eukaryota > Metazoa > Chordata > Mammalia > Rodentia > Sciuridae > Urocitellus > Urocitellus parryii. Next base: position 1,353,051 of record NW_027551761.1, on the reverse strand, counting down.
TGGCATCCCACCTTAAAATTCCTCCTTTAGGATTCTTGGTAGTGCATAGCTCTGAGATGCTCAGGGAGCTCTCAGACAGCTCGTCCCATCAATCAAGTGGTGGTGGGCCACCTCATGTTGCTGCCAGGGGATTCTTCTCCAAGTCCTAGGGGTTCAGTACCTTCTCCTGGGGCTCGAGGGCATCTGGGAACTGGATTGGCTTGTCTTCCACCAGTGAACAGAGGCCACAGCTGCATCTGGGGGGGCCAGATGTGCCTCCTGGTGGGTTCTGTCCACAGAGGATGCACAGTCCTACATCGGGGCAGTGTTGTGGACCTGAGAGAGTGAGGTCTTGGAGATCCTTGAAATGATGATAGTGTTGTTCTTCCATGATGACTTGAGTTTCAGCTTTGAAGAGTCAATGAGTTGCAGAATGGCAACTTCAGTGACCTGACCAAAGCCACTCAACACCAGCAGTTCCATATCTGAAGAAGAGAACATCTTCCTGACAAGTGCACCATGGCATGAGATGGTCTGGATGAAGATGTCCTTCTTAATGACTTTCACCTTGTTGGGTGTCTTCAGGGGAGACTCAGAGCTCAGCTGGGACACCCTCCCCACATCATAGTAAAGCTTCATCTTCACTGTAGTGACAATAGTGACCACAATCCCACGCGGCATCACTATGCAATCCTTTCCTATCTTGGCAGCAGCAACAAGGGAAGGGATTTGCCAGGATTTCAGTTCACTGGGTTCTATGTAAGAAAACTCTGCAGTGACAGAGCGCAGTGTTGATCTGCTGAGCATGGGCCCACTGATCAGAAAGAAGATCTACAGCCTGGATGGCTGATTCTAGAACAGGTTGAGAGCACAGTGATCAGGGCCAACAGACCTTCTGAGGACTGCCAGTCCTCTGTAATCTGCAAGTGTAAATCCTTGGACTTTATGTTCTGCTCAAAGGTGAACTCTTCCTCCCAAATGAGGTGAGTAGTATTCTTGGCTAGGGTGCTGGTAAACCTCTCAACAGGATCATTCATCTGGGCAATGCACACAGGGTTAACGCTGCCCAAATACCAGGATCATTTAGCAGCGAGGTGCAGATGTTCTTCATCTGTGGTTTTAGTTCATGAGGTTTAGGAGGACAGGATTCTTGAGCAGTAGATGAAGTGTGCTGTAGATCTGAGCTTACTTTATGTCTGTGGGCTTGGTGCTTAGAACCACGACAGAAAGGCGGAACCCACAAAGTGGTTCAAAATATCCTTGAGGGTTTCAGATACTGCATTTGTCTCACCCACCTGGCCCTCCCCTGGTGCTTTGGACTGGATTTTAATTGTCACTTCTGGCACATGGATGCAGGACCACCTAATCTGGATGTCTTCTTTTTCTTCTTTCATGTGTAGCTCCAGCTGTAGATGAACCAAGGAGAGCTGTATGTCATACAGCTGATGTACTGAGCCCACCACTCAGGGCACTGTGCCCTGAACTGAAGTGTCTTTCCCAACACATGATAGGCCACCACCTTCTCTTGGGCTGACTGGACCACGATGGAGACTTCTCCAACTGCCAACTCCTAGAGCTGCAACCATGGGTCCTGCTAGAAGAAGACCTGCAGGGGGCCCTCCCTTTCCTTTTGGCCTCATGGTTCAGGGCAATCATCTAGGTTACCTGCCCCTGGTACCTTCAGCTGATCAGTATCAGGATCCAAGAAAGCAGTGTGTAGGACTCCCAGCACTAATCTTCTTCAGGCTCTGCCCACTGCTGGGGTTGGGGAATGGATATCCAGAATATATATAGAATGCAAAAAATTTAACACAAGAAAATCAAATAGCCCAATCAATAAATGGGCAAATTAACTAAACAGGCACTTCTCAAAAGAAGCACAAATGGACAATAATTATATGAAAAAAAGAAGTTCAACATATTTAACCATAGGGGGAATGCAATTCAACACTACATTGAGATTCCATCTCACCCAGTCAGATGGCAATCATCAAGAATGCAAAAGAAGAAATGAATGCTGGTGAAGATATGGGGGGAAATGGAACACTCACACACTACTAGTGAGAACTGAAATTAGTACAGCCCTATGGAAATCCGGATAAAGGTTCTCAGGATACTAAATATAATACTACTTATGATACAGCTATGGCATTTTTGAAAGGATTAAAGTCAGCATACTACCCTAGAGTTTATTGTTTCTTGTAAAGTGCAGCACAATAGACAAGTTTTGGAATCAGACCAGGTGTGTCTGTCAATGGACGAATGAATAAAGAAAATGTGATACACACACATACACAGACACACACTCAGACACACACACACACACACACACACACACACACACATACACACACACACAGTGGAGTATTATCCAGCCATAAAGAACAATAAAATCATGTCACTCATAAAAAAATAAATGGAATGGAGATCATAATATTAAGTAAAATAATCCAGACACAGAAAGATAAGTATTCCACAATTTCCCTCATATGTGAAATCTAGGGCTGAAAAAAGATATGTAAGTAGCAGGGAGACTTATTAGAGAAGATGACGGAAAATGGGGAAAATAGAGGGTCATAGGCATGGGTATCACTCTTGACACATTCAGAATTGGAAGTGCAGTCCCGGCTCCCACACTTTGAGAGCCCCTCCTGCTGAATTATGTACCTGGTATTATATCTAGACAACAAAGCTTTTTTAGCTCATTATGAACATTGGTGCCGGAAAAATAGGAAAAACAAAGCCATTAAAAATTCAGGTGCTGGAGAGTATTAGTCAAATTCCCACCACTATAATAAATACCTGACATAACTAACCAATAAAGAGAAAAGGTGTATTCTGGCTCACAGATTTGGAATCCATGATTGATCAGACCAATTTTTTTTTGTCTCTGGTATTGGACAACATATTGCAGAAGGAGGGCATGGCCAAGCAAAACTACTAGTCTCAAAGCCAGGAAGAAAAGAGAGAGAGGCAGAGAATGGGGTCTTAAAATCCCCTGAAAACCTGAAGACTTCCCACTAGCTCCAATATCTAACAGGTGTTACATCAGCTCCCAAGAGCAACACCCTGGGAACCAAGCTTTTACCTCATGGACCTTTGTAATACATTGCAGATCCCAACTCTAATACATCCAAAGTACAACACTACCTCATAGTATATAATGACAGCACACTACTTTGGGATAATGCTGTTGCTGTGTTTACCCTGTGCTTAGCAATGTTTGGGGGTCTTAAAGGATGTAAAATTAGTAGATCTAGTCTGGATATGTAAACTTTGTGCCAAACTAGTTTGCTTTTTTGTTTTGGGTCTCTTTTATGCCGTCCCATTTTCATATAAGCTTCAGTTCCTATATCTTTATCTGTCAACATCTACCCTAAGATTTAATGAGCAAATCCATTTGTTTTTATGAGCATCAGGAAAAATAGGAAAAACAAAGCCATTAAAAATTCAGGGAAATAATGTCTTTTAAAAGTATTTCAACAATTAAAATCATTGCAGTCTCTACCTTTTTCCCTAAACAAGGTATGGCACATAAAAATTACATAGTGGTTGCTTATATCAATATATTATGATGTATCCAGAAATTCACATTTCTGCACTCACAGATCATCCAATAATCCAAAATATCAAATACTTTCTTTTCTGAATTATTCAGCTTTCTGTTACTGTGATAAAATACCTGTGAAAAACAGAGGAGGGAAGATTTGGGCTAATGACTTCAGAGGTCTTCATCCATAATCACAGGACTCCATGGGTTCTGGGCCTCTGGTGAGGGAGAACATTAAGGCCAGAAGGTATAGCAGAATAAAGCTGTTTACCTCATGGTCAGGAAACAGAGAGAGAGAAAGATAGAAGCACCAGGGACAAAATAAATCTTCAGAGGCACACCCCAAATGACCCACTTCCAAGGGGGCTCAACTTCCTCAAGTCTCCACTACCTCCCAATAGTGCCACCAACTGGGGACCAAGCACCTACCACTAGAGTCTTTGGGGGACATTCCAGATGCAAACTGTAATATTTTCCTAAAAGGAAATGCTAAAAGTAAGAGGTAGCTCTCACACAAGTCCTTTAAAATTGCATGCCAAGTTCACATCTTAAAATCTGGTCCTGATCAAGCAAACTGCATGTCCCTAGGTTCCACAGTGAACCCCACAGTTTGTAAAATATCAAGCAATGTATCAAAATTAAGTGGCGTAATTGTAGAAATAGGCTTAAAATCTTAAATTCTTGGCACTGTTTCTTCTGACTAAACTTATATTTTAAAAAAGTTAATTGTCACAAGGTACAGTGGCACTCATCTTTAAACCCAGCAGCTTGGGAGGCTGAGACAGGAGAATTGCAAGTTCAAAGCCTGCCTTATCAACTTAGGGAAGTCCTAAGCATCTCAGTGAGAACCTGCCTCAAAATAAAACAAACAAAGAAAAAATGAAAAGGGCTGGGGATGTGACTCAGTGGTTAAGGGGGCTGGGTTCAATTTCTGGTACAAAAAAACCCCCATAATTTGTAAATGCATACCCAAATAGACAAAATAATAAGTTTGAGTACTTTACAGTATAATGAGGGGATTATAGTTCAAAACAAATTATCATATATTTTATAAAATATACCAAACCCCACATTCTAGGGAGACCCTACACACCAGCAAGTAGAGGTTAGGGGCTTCTTTTCATCAACCCTGATGTCTAGAAACTGTTGGAGATGCTAATCACCAAAAGAGCAGAACAAAAAAATGTGAAAGGAAAACACTAAGAATGGATCCTCTTTCAAACCAAGGACAATTGCTGAAGTCACTGGGGGGCAAGAGAGACACCACTGCACACCCATTCTGGAACACAAAAGGGAAACCAGGACAGCTTCCTGGTTCTCAGCATTTCTCTTACCACAAGGCCTTGGTGGATTCTTTAGAGCATAAATGTAGCCAGCTGTTCTGGGGCCTGCCCTCTCTGCATAGTGAGTCCCTGGTGGATACTGCCTGGGTTTCTGAGAGGTCTTTCTCTGCACAATTTAAAGCTGTTACAATTAACAAAAGTCTCTGATTCTTCCCCAGTTCAATCTTACACTGAAGAATCTCCACAGCTTTCCCAGAACCAGCCCTTGCCCAACTATGTAGCGCAGTCTCAATTTTTAACCCAAACACTGCCCCCACCTGTGTGTCAGGTCCAGAACCACACCTACCTCACATCTTCTCTCCCAAACCTACTACCTTCTTCTCAACCCCAGAAGAGGACACAGAAAACAATTTGCTCTACATCCCAGGAGGAGGTATGGCCTCTCAGTCCAGCTGAAAATCAGCATGTGGAATGGCACTTGCAGAATCAACAGAAACAGAGGAAGGTTTTACTCCCTTTGCACCAAAAATCTCAGGGAGCCAATAGCCAATCAGCTCTCAGTCGTCGCCAGGGCAATCACCCCTCCCTAACCCTCAAGTCTGCCTCCATCCTTCTTAGGGATTCTAACAGCACCAAGCTCCAGGAGCGACCAGAGCAACACAGTCTAGGGAGGTTCATCACAGATGCACAGCAGCATGGCCCTCCCTGCAGATTTCAAGCATCCCAGGACTTGACACAGCCTCAGGGCAAATTCCCAAGGAAGAGTTCTGGGTGCCAGGCCAAAAATAAGCATGGCCCCTTCCTGGCTGCCTGGCCCTCAGAACTTGTTTGTGAAAGCAGCAAAGGTGTGCAGAAGGTGAGGTCCAGGTGCTCTGAAAGATTCCTCAAGGGCCCAGAGCAAGACCCAGAGAGGGATCCGGAAGATCTATCCTGAAATTCAAGAGGCACCTCAGTAAAAGTTCTGGAAAATGAAAAGGAAGATTCAGGAAGTGACTTGATGAGGCCAGGGAAGTGTGACTTAAGAAGTGACATATCTATGGGTTCAAACAAGAAACTTCTGGAAAAAAGCCTGCAAGACCATCTGAGCAGAAAGTTGATGTAGATCAATGAGGGCATAATCCCCACATATGTGTGTGGATCCTGTCTTGATGTCAAGTATGCTTTCCCAAAGTCCAACACCCACAAAAAAGAAGAAAAAAACCCCAGCAATCTAGCATACTCCAAGGATCATCAGTCTCAGATGAACATCTCCCAGAATCTTTCCTTCCTTGATCTGGGAACTCTCTTGATGCTAGAAACAAATATTATGAGGTATTGAATGAGACACAGGTTGAGTCCACACCTCCAGGCCCTTGATCCCATGACTCATGACTTGGTGAGAGACCACCCTTGCCTCTTCCACAATCAGACTTTCTCTTGGTCCCCTGTGACTCCAGGTCCGACTCTATTGCCAAGGTTACCAGTTTCCCAGAAGGACTTCCTTGGAAAGGTCCAGGAGAGAAGGTGATTTAAAAATTGTCAGTTCCCACCCTGCAGAGTCCCCTCCCTGGTCCCTCACCTGCAGAGATGCACAAGTCCAGAACAGGAATCCCACTGAGGCCATGAGCCCTCAGTGGTCCCTCCAGCTACACAGGAGGACCCTCTGCCTTCTCAGCCTTACACTTAAAGTTTCTCAGGCAGAACCCAGCACAGCAAGATTATCACAGGATATGCAAGTGACAGCCTCAAGCCCAGTCCAGGCTTGATAGAGGCCAGGTATGAGCCATGGGAGGAGAGTGGAGTTGTGGCCTCAGGAGATCCCTGCTCTGGTATGGCAATGCTGGAAATCAAAGAACAGTCCCAGTCCCAAGAAGACAGAGGTGGAGAAGGAGGAGCCTCCTGAGAGGGAAGTCCCTCCCCTCCCTGCCAGAGAAACATTAGATCCTTTAGAAGGCTATATTGAGAAAAGGAAGACTCACTTTCTGCAGTCACTAAACTCTAATAAAAAAGGCAGAGGGCAGGAAGAGTTCTTGCCACTGCCCAGATCCAGGGATCAGTCACAAGCAGACTGTGAATGGAGAATGAGATGGCCGAAGCCCAGAACATCATGACAGTTATTCAATGGATCCTGGTGGACAAGATGGGGCATCAGCATGGAGGTGGTTCACCAGAGTTAAACTGACATGAAGCGGAACCCCAGACCCTTGTGGTAGGCAATCTTGTCACCAGACAGTTTCCTCCTACACAAATGAAAAGAGAATGATGAGTCATATGGCCTGTAGTAACCATGCCAGCCTCAAGGGCCACAGCCTTCCTAATAATAACAGATGTATCAGAGATAAGGAGAGCAATCAGGCCTTGCTGCTCAGGGAGCCTGTACCACCAGCTAGTCCCTGCCAGCTTAGGCCAAGAGGGCAGGCATCTCAGGTCACCTCCATCATTACCAACATGCTGTCTTCAAAAAGGTTTTATCTGATCAAACATACCATGTTTTTTAGTTTACATGGTAAGAAAGAAAAGTTTTCTTTCTGGAAAAAAAAATCAATCCATACAGAGAATGACTATTTTGTCTCATGTACATTCTTTGTGTGCTAATGGCTTCTTCCTATTGATATGTCTACTGCTTTCTAATTCACTTTTTTTCCTCATTAGAGGTAGTGGCTTCTGTCTATGCCATGTTGAGTCATAGGGAAGGGGTCAACAGCACTGTGTCCCCTTCTGGACAGAACTATTTGTGCGGTAACTGTCCAGTGGTTTGGCATGATGAGTTCAGAGTGAAATGTTTGAGAAAAATATTACATGTTTTAGCCAAGAAAGAAGGTAGAGTGGCATGGGGTCATCTTAAGTGGTGCCACAGACAAGAAGCCCATGCCCTCCCAGTACCAACCACCAGCTTAGAGGAAGGGGACAGCAGAGACTGAGTTGTTCACCCCATTCCATCCTAGGCCTCTCTCTGCCCTGGTTCCCAGACTACAGGCCTGGAGAAGACCCTTTAACTCTGACACAAATGCAAAAGGAAGCAAATCCTTCAAGCAGAGATGATAGATTTCTGAAGGGTATATTAATAAGCCTGTACAACACTGTCTCTTGAATTCCAGAAAAGATGAGTTGACAATTGGTGGAAAAGCCAAGACCAGGGCACTCAGATTATGACTTGAAGCCTAGTGACCTTTACACATACATATAGCTCTAGTTATGTTACCTGGAAGAAGTCGGGACTTAAAAGGGCCAAGGAGCCAGCCTGGGGTCACAAGAACAAGTCTCCTGGCTCTAGTCCTTGTTTGTCCCATAGATTTCCAGGGGGAAAGGCAATCAGACAGGATATGTTCCCACAAGGTAAAGTGACCTGTTCAAAATTTGAGAGTTTCCTGGGTAGGGGGACAGGTCAGGACTGGTCCCTTCTGGGCCTTGCTCTGCTTCCAGTCCAGATTTCCTCTTCTCACAGCCTGTCCATTTGGGAAAGCAGAAAATTGCCAAAGCAGAGAGATGAGAATCCATTTCTCCATAGTGCTCCATGATGTGCCCTAAATATAGTGAGCAATGGGCACTGCTCCATGGGTCTCATTTATTCCCTGGTGGGCAGTCCTGCTCCAGGAGGCACCACTGAGCCAGAAAACATGGCATGAGTTCTATTTCCATGCCTATCAAGATACTCCCTGTACCTGGAACGAGCAGCCCTCAGGGTGTGGGTACAATCACCACAGGCCTCTTCTGAGCCTTTCACTCTCCTTTCCAGAGTGAAAGCAAAAATGGTCCTGGGCCAGGCACTGCTGGGTCCTCATGGACCCAAGTGGCAAATTCTGGGTGGGAGAGAGTTGAAAAGGTACACTGGAAGAAATGATTTACAGTAGAAGGGGTAGAGAAAGAAAAGGGGAGGGGAGGGGAGGGGAGGGGAGGGGAGGGGGGATAGTAGAGAATAGGACAGACAGCAGAATACATCAGACACTAGAAAGGCAATATGTCAAGCAATGGAAGGGAAACTGATATGATACAGCAATTTGTATATGGGGTAAAAGGGGGAGTTCATAATCCACGTGAATCAAACTGTGTAATATGATGTATTAAGAACTATGTAATGTTATGAACGACCAATAAAAAAAATAAATAAATAAATAAATAAATAAATATAAAAAAAAACGAAAAGGTACAAAAAGGCTCCTGAGGGGACAAGTGCCCCAGATAGCAAAGTCAAAGGACCAGTCAGAAGCAGGAGGGGGCAAGTTTCTGTCCCTTCTCTTGCCATCAGCCCTGTCCAGGGCGGCATTCTATATTGTTATCTCTTGGAAAAATTCCCCTTCATAGACCACAATGCTGTTGACAATGTCAAGCACTTTTACTTGTAAATAACTCCCACAGGAAGAAGTTCCTCCAAGTTTTCCCAGACACAGCTATACTTTCTGTCCTTCTCACCATGTAAACAGTATGACTCATCCAACTCCACACAGTTCCAATGGCTTCCCCCTGTGTTCTCTAAGGTTGGTCACATTCATAACCATTCTTGTAACACAATCAATTGTAATTATTTCCAGGGCCAATATGGATTGCTTTATATTCCAAACAGGTGATTACTCAGAGGTCTGCTAGGGCGCCCCTCCCTGGACTGGGGTATCCTGATCAGAACCGCCATCTCCTCATAAACACGTGGCCCATGCTTCTAACACCCGTGGAACCACAGTTACACAAACCACACAGGTGAATCTAACGTCCAGAAATCTATAAAATAATTTTGTGCCAGCCACAGTGAATAGGGATTAGAAAATGCTAAGCTCTCTCTAGGGAACATGGCTGGCACAGCCCTGCAGTCTGATCATTTTTGTGCATTAGCTTTTCTCACCCTCATTCACTCTCATTATGTCTACAGCTCTTCCTTCCCCCCTTTGTCCAGTACTGGAAGTTGCTGCCATCTGCTCCCTCATGTTGTCACAATCTCTACCATTTGATGCCAACAACCATTTGACCAGACAGACATCCTCGGCTCAGGAATCCTACTGAAACTTTGCAAGCAAGCCCATCCCACCATCCTTCTATATTCCTGCCATAATCTGTTGCTAGGAACACTTTACATACCTATCTCGAACATCAAGAAAAACTTCATAAGGTACACAAATTTCTTTTGTATGCTGTGGTCCCAGGAGTGAAACTTTCCACATTCTAGGTCTATGACTTAGGCAAGTCACTCAGTGTCTCCAAACATCACTTCCTAAAATGAGAATGAATGTTAATAATATTGTAATGAAGAGGAAACAAGTTAAAATATTAAAATACATAATTCCTACTAGATGATTTTGATATTAACAGTTTTAATTTTATTTTACTAGTATTACCAACTTAATTGGATAACTTTTATATTATAATTGTTTTTATTTTTACTGCATGATTGCCAACACTTGTTAAATAAAGTACACACAATTGTGATATATTGTTTCCAGACTTAAGCAATTCACTTTCTAGCACAAAAGATAAAGTTTAATAAACACTAGAGATTTACATTTCTGAGAAAAAGGAATATTCTTTCAAGTAATATTTCAAATTGCTTTTTGAACATGATATTTACCATGTTTCTATTAATTTACTTTGGTGTTAAAGGACTGTTTTCTGTAATCCCAGTTACTACTGTTTTGACTGTGAACAAGCTGCACTCACAGAGTTCTTCAAAACTGACTTTGTTCTCTCCACACTGCATAGGCACACCTGCTCCAGCCCTTGGGTGAAATCTAGGGACCCCATGGCTTAACTGCTTATGTTCAGATAAGGAAAAATCCACCAGTTCTCTCCAGGGGCAGAATGAGGTCTGGTTGCAGTAATTACTCTGCCAGTCCCAGGTTCATAGTCAAAACAGGACACTGCATTGAAACACAGAGTTTCTTTCTCAGGAACAGCCAGACTTACTGGAATCCTGCAGAGCCAGTCCAGCAAACCATATATAGACTTCTCCCTTCAAATTTGGTACATCTACCTCTTTTGACAGACAGGCCTGGTGATCTTGTCTCTGACCACATCAAGTCCAGCATCTACCCTGGAGTAAAAGAGCAAGAAAATATCACTTGATGGGTGCTTCTCTTCCCTGTGCCCACAAGGATTCTGTCTGAACTAGACATGCGTTCAGAGGGGACTCCTTCATGGGCATTCCCTGGGGTTTCCTGGGCCTCGCTCTTGTAATTCCTCTTGCTGGTCCTCACAGTTTTCCACCTGGACCACCTCACCAAGTAGTACCCTTGCTGTCACCCTCTCTTTCCCCACCCCACGGCTCTCAAGCTGTGGTTTAACTTTGGACCCTGTGGTGGAAAGCAGTTATTCCAAAGGCAGCCTCTTCTTGTTTCTGGGTACTACAGCTCTCTACTCCCAGATGGCTCAAAGATGGGCAGAAAATAGTGTCTGAGTTCTCCCAAATGCCAGAAGGAACACAGGCTGGTTCTCACAGCTGGTACCTAGATGGGAATTGTTTGAAGAAAAACTGAGAAAACTTAATTTAGCAAAGCTTGCCTAAAGAAAGACAAGGAAAATAAAAAAAGGTTCTAGCACAAGGTTGTACTTGGGACCCAAGACGATTAACCCTACCACCTCTGCAGATTACACTCACCACCAGAGAAAAGGAAGTGCCATAACAGAAATCATCTGATTGGCTGCAGTCAGCATTTCTGCCAACTTTGTTTTCCTCTGGACATAAATTTGTTTAAAGTTTCTAACATCTTGGAGTATTGTATGTCCAGATAACTCCTGCCTATGTGCACTGCTAGGTTACACAATATATTTTCTTTAGACTAAATAAAGCCAAGAGAAAAAATTGTAGAGACCTATGATAAGAGTATGTTCCAAACATTATCTATGACTAAATATTGTCAATCTAAAGATCATGACAACTAGACCATAGTGAAGCACCCTGTTCTGCATGATTAAGAACCTTGAGCTCACCAGGCTGGACCACTCCCACCTACTTCTCACATTTACTGTTTACAGAGTCTCCTTTAAAAAAAGACTCAAAAGCATGTCCATTCCTGAGATGGCCCACATTCTCTGTTCCTGGAAGTGTGTTGAGGGCCACAGCCGAGTTGGGATGACGCATGGCATTTTTGCCAGAAGTAGTAGTTGAGACTGGACGCCAGCAAGCCATTAAGATGATGACTTTTGAGTTCTTGCGGAGTTCCTGTTGAGTTCCTGTTGAGCTCTCCCAGGGATTCCTGAAGAGTTCAGGTTGGTTGGTGAAGTTCCGGTGGTGGGAGTTCTGGTTGGTGTGTGGTGTGTTCCTGGAGGAGCCAGGTGGGTGGCGTTCGGGAAAGTTCCCGGGGAGTGTGCTGGTGGAGTTTGGAAATAAAGTTTATTCCTGCTTGAGTGGCTTGTGATTTGTGCCCAGCCAGACTTCAGCAGAAGTGTGTATTCCTTGCTTTCCCAAATAAATAATTTCTGTTTGTGACTCTTTATGACACATCCTGAAATTTTTTTTCTCTGGTATAAACAAAGAACCTATCAGGGTTGAGTTGAGGTCCCCTTCTTCTGAGGGACCTCTTCAGACCCCTGTCAGGTAACAATTTAACAGCATCTCAGTACCACTGGTCACATCTGGCATTTGATGGTGATCAAGGACCATCATGTGTTGCAAAGTAGTGTTATCTAGACAGGTGTTCAACTTTGCATTCAGTCTATCAGCACAAGTTCTAGTGATATGAAGACCCATTTGGGCAAAACCAGGCTTGCCAACAAGTACTGAGAATGCAACAAGCCAGCTGTTAGCAATTCCCACAAACAAACCAGGTGCAGGAAAGATAGGACAGAACTGATGGAGTCATAAGCCTAAAATGAGAAACTAGGAAGGAGCACAGAAAAAATTCCTGCTACAAGAATAAGTTTCTAGTCTCCCCTTTGTGGTTTCTCTACCCTCCCACCTTTTTGTGTGTGTTTTGTAATACTGGAGTGTGAGCTTATACTTGGAGGCATTTTATCTGTGAGAACCCTATGATGTTGTTCCAAGGAGGAGGGCAGACCCTCAGTAAGAATATCTTGTAATTCAATGACAAGCTGTTGGTGCTACCAACCTGTGGCCGTGGTAATTTCATTCTAAGACCATTTATGTATTGCTAATTTGAATTAAAAATCTATGTAAGGGCACATCTATAGACATGAGGTTTCAGACTTAATTTTTTTCTATCTCATGTGCTAACTGGAAGATTTGTCCTTGGGGCTGGGGATGTGGCTCTAGTGGTAGCGCGCTCGCCTGGCATGTGTGCGGCCCGGGTTCGATCCTCAGCACCACATACAAAACAAAGATGTTGTATCTGCAGATAACTAAAAAATAAATATTAAAATTCTCTCTCTCTCTCTCTCCTCTCTCACTCTCTCTAAAAAAAGATTTGTCCTTGTTCACCTTTTCACTGGGTTTGTAGCCTTTTGAAACCTACAACTGTAGGGAGAATTTTGAGTTCTATATGTCCCTTTTATGGACCCAAGGACTTTTCTAGTTTCCCTCATGTAGCCACTTAAGGATTTATGAAGTTAAAAAACAACTCAAGATTAGCCATGGACACTCAGTTTAACTTTAAGAAGACTGACATTTCATTTCCACTGAATGCAGAACATTAATCTGGTATTTGATTTTGTTTTAGTAGAAAAATAAAATAGACATAATTGTTCATAGGTAAATTGAAATAACCATCTTGATATTTTAGGCCTCAGATAAATGACAACATACACAACAAAGCTCATTCTTTAACTTCTTGGGGAATTCTTTATTCTTCTTATTGTACTATCTTGTCTAATATCTGCCTAAGGCACATAGTTTAAGCAATAAAATATTGCATTTTGCACAGAGAAAGCATGTGGAAATCGCCATTCATTCCAGTCAGCATCACAGTTGCAGTGATATTGAGAATCAATGCAGTTCCCCCTCTAATCCACAAGTACACTTTTGAGTATCAGGCAGGGAAGCTTCCCAGTAAGTGTTTATTTCATTGGTTCTTCCAACCTACCTCATCACTGGGGTTCCATCTGAAAGACAAATATAATTGGAAGGGACTGGCGAACGAAGAGACCACCAAGAGACCGACTCATGCAACAGCAAAAGGGGTTTATTGCAGATCCAGCGCGATGGGGCTCCATGCTTACTCAAGAAGGGAGAGCGGCCCAGAGCCCTGAGCACGGGTTGAGCAGTGCTTAAGTACACTTTTTTAGGGAGGGCAGGGACTTTACATACATCACAGTCCCCTCTAACAAATCACCATACACCGCGGGAAAATCAAACAACAATTCTCAAACATGATTAGTACATTCATTGGCGGGAACAGGTCAGGCTGGAGTGATAGGTCAGTCCTAAGGAGGGGGATACATTCAAACTGATTGGTTTGGGCCCTGAGGTGCCTACGTGCTGAGCTGCACAGGGTCCAGGTTGTTAAACATCTAAGTGGTCAGGGGGGATTATCTAATAGGCAGTCCCGGGAATTGTCCTAGCAGCTACAGGAATTTCAGGCTTTGAGTGTAGCTTAGAAACTTAACAATACCTGGTCCTTTACATTTTAACTTCAGTTTTTTTTATCCTTTCATAATAAAGGTGAGACCTATTTGGCCCCCCACTGCCTGCCTCCCCATATCATTACTTTACTCCCTTCTATATAAAATATAGACTATTTTAGAAATGATCACATTTTAAACTCTGCAACAGCATAGTTTTTAATGGACTTCTGAATGTTTGAAAAATATTAATATTGAGACTTAAGTTACCTTGTTTTTTTTTCTTTTATTAGAATATAAACAAAGAGTCTTTACTCATTCAGGCATGATACTTACAGATTTTACTTGAAGATTCCAATTATAGAATTTATTGGGAAATAGAATTCAAAATACAATTGTCACCAAAATAATCATCAGACTAATTTATACACTGAACCTAAAATCTGTTTGAGATCATAAAATGCCATGAAAAAGTTATTATTCAAACTATGATTTCTTTTCCTTTTTTATTAAAGTAACACTGATACTTCCTATTGTGTGTTAAAAATTCTTAGGGACACATGTTTGTGCCTTTTCTTCTACTAAATGGCTTGGCTCTTTATTTGGAAACTATGGAGATTAACCTCCTTCCTGCTGCAGGTGAATTTGGGCTCCTAACTATTCAACCAAACATATCTCAGTCCTCCAGCACTACTTCCTCAGGGCCACCATAACTCAGCCATAGAGAAGGAGGCCACCTCAACTCTAAGGTCCTCACCTTGATGCTAAAGACACTGTCAATCCCCAGTCTAGGTGAGAGTGAGGGTGACTATAAAGTGGATAGCTTACAGGTAGGAATGGGGACTTCCCCCTTCACAGAGAAGCAAGGCGAGAGGTAAAATGGAGGTGACATCAAATCAGTTAAAAAAATGCTTGTCCTTTTCAGCATGTCCTTTCAAACCCATCAGCTGTCACCATTAGGCCACAACTGAGAATCTGTAATGGGACTCCTCTTCTCCCTAATGCACAGCAGCACTACTCATGGTGGCTCCCTGTTAAAGAAGCCCTCTGCTTCTGCTGACAACACCACCAGCTTACAAACACACCAACTTCATTCATCACCACCCAGCCCTGGACCAGTGGCTGAGGCATGTGCAAAAAATCAGTACCAACCACATTTTACCTTTTTTAAAATGTGCTGTAAACTTATCTCTAGGAAGCAGAAATTTCAACACATATTTCATAGATTATTCCAAAATTCCATTTTAAAAACATAACTATTCAACATTTATTCTTTCATAAATTGAACAGCAAAGAAATTCTTACATATAAATGAACAGTTTTGTGTTTATATTGGGGTTTATAATTTCAATTATAAATTAAGAATTAATGAATGCTGGATTTCTGTTCGAGACTAAAATGCTCAGGGGTTACTCCAGGGGAACTAGGCTAACTGGGCTACGCGAAACAACCACACAAGAGACAGAAATACCTTTTTCTTTGAGGTTGCTGTGATGGCTCCTCTGACCTTAAGGGTCTGCAGAAAGAGAGAGAGACTGAGAGAGAGTTCGAGCCCTCAAGTGCTGACCTCTTTTATTGAGAAGCTATTCAAATGAGGCAAGGGGTCAGGTTTCAGGGGGCTGCTTCTAGCTTCATGATGTCTGCTGTCAGCAGGATGACTGACATTAGGTAGGCCACACCCAAGGGCACAGTAAGATAAGGGGACACACAAAAGGTGTTTCTGTGGAACATTCTATCCCAAACAGGGCAAGGGGTGATATTACAAAGGGACAGGCGAGCATAGCTCCACCCATGGGGCTACAGCAAGACACACCCATGAAGGAGACACCATCCCTGGAACCCAAGAAGGGTGGGGCATCTAGGGACATCTGCCGCCTGAAGCTTCCATCACCCAGCTGGGGAGTGACCCGGTCACATGCAAGGTTGGTCTCCCACAAATGAATGTTTTTAAAGGTACAGAATACCTTTGGCTCCATTCAAGATTTATTTCACCAACAGGATTTGTATAGGGAATGATTTAAAAAGACATCAAAAGAAATCATAGGCTGAAATGAAGAGGAATAGGAAAGGTATCAATGAACAAGGAATACTGCTCTACTTCCTCAAGTATGTTGGCCCTGGGTAGATTCTCTTCAGCCACAGGTACAGTCCTCAGTAACCCTAGCATTCACAATGCGGTGACTAAATACTTCTCCACTGTGTCAACATTGTCACACTTCCTCCTCAGCCACCCATAGTTGTGTCCCTGAAACTCTAATACAGAGACCTGAAAGATGCTGGAAGACAAAAACTGTCTTTATAACACTGACATTTCCTATTGTGTGTTAAAAATTGCTTAGAGATACATGCTTATTCTTTTTCCTCTATGGCGTGGATTGGCTCTTTATTTGGTACTGTAAAGATTCACCTTCTTGGTGCCCAATCTTTTCTCCCCAGGCCAGCTGCAAAACCAAAAAAAAAAAAAAAAAAGAAAGAAAGAAAAAATTGCTAACCTATGGCTCTGGTCTTGATGCTCCTGAGTCTCCTCTTGTAATTTTTCAAGGTACTGGTTTTCCAGTACTTCCTGAGAATTTTTTTTCATAAAAATTTCTGTAAATAAAATGGAACTATATCTTGAATGTCAAAATCTGCCCATCTACCCTGATGCTATTTGCTCCCTGTATCACAGTCATCCTGAGGTGCTCTCTCTGCAGCATCCTCAGGAAGGCTCCAATTGAAGGCTTTGGTTGGCAATACTCCTTCTGCACAAGGGTAGCATCCACGTTCTGCACACCTATTTGCATCTATTGATGATAAAAAGCCAATTAGTGCAAGGATTTGAAGGAATTTTAGGCTACACTTGCTGCCTATCTTATTTCCAGTTTAGAGCTTCTGGAGATATATGGGTCTGCAACCGAATTTGTTTGAATTAAGTGTCTACTAAAAATTCTCCAGAGATCGCATGTAAGAAATTCATATATTTTGAGTATGTATGATGTACTTCCTTTATTTTCTTTAAAAAGTGTTTAATATATTTAAATTTTTTTTCTCCTAAGCTCAACAAAATACTTGGTTGTGTCACTCTTGTTGTTTTAAATATTTATATAGAAAGAATGACAATCAAACAAACACTTGCAAATCAGTAGGAACACAATGACCCTTAGTGCAGGAATCCTTTACCAATCTGGGCAATGTTTCGCTTCTGGAATAGACTACATGTTGGGGAAACATGTTTGACTCCCTGAGTCACTGGGTGATTTTTTTTTCTTTCTGATTGTTATTGATTAACTAATAGTTAATTTGCCTCATTTTCTCTGCTTAAATGACCTAACTTTGATTGTGCTATAGCATTGATTTACTCTCCAGGAGCCAACTTTCTCATTGTTCTGGGAATATACAATCTTAGGTCCGTGATCTATGTGGTAGCAATTGACTAACAATAAGTACTAAGTCTCCCAGCACTAATTATAATTTCAATACACTGCAGAGTTATGAATAAGGAGAATTTACTTAACATGCTTTATAGATGCTGCATTAATAAATCTTAGAGAGATGGGTGTCTTACCTCTGAAGATTCAGAAAGATCCTAGGATACCCCAGCTGCTGAGTGACAGACTTGACATATGACCTCCAAGAACTCAGATCAGCCTCCAGAAAACCAAAGAGGTTCATCAAGGCAGCAGGGTTGGACATAGTCACAAATCTAATGGCTTCAAAGGAAGAAAATACAAAACTCATAAGAGAATTGTACAGGGTAGACTAAAAATAAACAAACAGCCATCCACAGAATTACCTGGAGTCCTGAAAGAACTGTACAACACCAACTCTGTTCTCTAATTAGCAATTATCCAAGACACTAATTGCACTCAGTCTGAGAGAGAATCTCATGGAATAATCACCTTCAAAAAACTAAGCCATGCTGTTAGCAATCTTTTCTGAGATAAAACACAAGTGAGGCAACACTGCCCCTCATAGTGTATGAACACTACATTCTAAGGGCCTCATCAGGAGGTCTTTATTGCTCAATTGCCCAAATGAGGCTGGGAAGAGATTTCAGACCCTTCACAGCTTTCAGCAAAGAGAAGCAACTTGCCCTGGCTCTTTGTCCCCAGGGAAAAGCATTTCTGCACTTTCCAGGCTGTGGCCTTGGTGCTGAGGATACAGGAGTCTCATGAATACGCAGCTGCTTGGTGCAAGCTCCTGGGAACTAAAGTCTGCAATGGCTGATGACTTACCAAGGTGAGCTGAAGGCCTTGACCTCCTGTGGTGGAAAGCTAGCTCCTGTTGGCAGTGGTCCATCTAGTCAATTAGTGCCTGGAGTTGGTCCATGCTGACCATGTACTTGAAAATCACAGGCTGGGGGTTTTCTCCATGAGAGCTTTTGATTCTGGCCTGATGGCAGCCATTGTGCTGCACTAAGTACATGCATGTTCTTATGGGCAGAAAGGGCCTGGAAGGGAGGAAACAGAACATGACTAGGCTGAAATGAGTCTGAACATCAGAGGCATCTCTTATCTGAATTAAGGTTTTTAATCATCAGATATCTTTGAGATTAAGATCAACATAACTAGAATTCTTAAGATATCAATATTAAAATTTGAAATTTACATTACCATATATTTGCAATAATTAGCTTTGGTGAAATCTGTTTGACAATTTAGTCAACATTGCCAAAGGGTCCATTTCTGAATTTCTGTGATATAATACCACAAGTTATGAATATTTATCTTTTTGATAAGCATAGTCCTTTCTAAATTGAATATCTTTTTCCTGAGATAATCAAATGTATGTATAACAGACACATTTGAGAAACAAAAAGCCTATATGATCATGAAACATAATATAAAATAATTCTTTTCAGGTCCTGAATTAAACTCAGGAAAGTGTTCTACCACTGAGCTACAGCCCCAGCCCTAAAATAAATATTTTTGACTAAAAATAACCAATAAGCTATCAGCAACTCATTCTGTGGTCAACACTAAATCACATGAGATATTTGAGCATCAAATATATCTATTCCGGGTAATAACCATGGGGACACAAATGTCAGCAGACAAATTCTGACAGATTTCTGTTATATTACCTGTTTTTTTAATGAAGGAAACTAGAAAAAAATTAAAATGCATTCCAAAATGTTTACAGAAGAAAAAACTTATGACTTCTCTCACTTTCCCCCCAATTCATCTTACATGATAAAGGTTAAAAAGTTTACATGATGTAAAGGGCTTATATTTCAGTGTAATAAGGGAGACTTGAAGTTGCCTTAACTATTATTTAGAACATCAAGTCATATGACCACCCCTCTATGTGAACTTGGTAAAATGATGAGTTTCTCTCTATATAGAAACATTACAAATTACTGAAGACACAAAATAGTTATGTAGAGTTTGTGCTGCTAAATGAACAAATGCAATAGTATGGCTTCTCCATGAACAAAATTAAAATATCAAAACAATATTGCCAGAAATCCCCTAAGAAGTCCCCACAGAACTCTGACCCTCCTGCGAGTACCTAATGGCTGGCTCATCTTCCATACCATGTAGCAAGGGACAAATCTGACAGCCACATTGCTGTTTTGTTTACACAGGCCTGAAATGCAGCAGATAAAACCAGAAATCCAAGAACTCCAAGGGCCAGGGAAAAGAACTCTGGCTCAAAGACTGTGAAGAGCAAGGTTATAAAATATCTCAAAACTAGCAAGAATCAGAACAAACTGAACTAGCAGAACTAATGTCCATTTTATATTCAATGGCATTAGGAAAAAGACTTAAGAGGTCATCTCACTCTCTCTGTTGGCTAAAGGAGGCTATGAGCATTCCTACAGCCCCCTTGAAATCCATAGTTTTTTTTTTTCGCTCTTTTAATCACATTTTCACTGGGCAATTCGTATTTCAACATTTTCATGAAAAATTGCATAAGTAAGCTTGGCATTTATTTTCTGATTTCCTACTCCAATCATAGAAGGATTTACCAGTGTAAAAGAAAATAGGTAGAAGACTGTGAGGCTTAGGAACTCATAAATTATGATGCCATACTCTCATTTATTTTCATGGTTTTTGACATAAAGAAAAATGATGTACATGAACAGATCATGTAGGCTAGTGGTCAGTGTGATAGATTCGGGGTCTTGCATGGTTAAAATATAAGAAATCTTTTCCTTCAACTACAGAAGAGGAGAAGATTGAAAATAATCTCTCAAACTATTCTTCTGAAAAAAAATCACAATTTAAATGATTACCCTTTATAGTGAAATTATTTAAAAGACCCCAAGTAAGACACACCATTTCCACAACACATTACTTTCATAAATTTCAAAAAATATTATCTATAAGAGAATTTTGAGGGGCTGGGGATGTGGCTCAAGCGGTAGCGTGCTCGCCTGGCATGCATGCGGCCCAGGTTCGATCCTCAGCACCACATACCAACAAAGATGTTGTGTCCGCCGAGAACTAAAAAATAAATATTAAAAATTCTCTCTCTCTCTCTCTCTCTCTCTCTCTCTCTCTCTCCTCTCTCACTCTCTCTTAAAAAAAAAAAAAAGAGAATTTTGAGATCATAGAATTTGTCCTTAGCTTTCAAGGATGAACAAACAGACCAAAGAATTTAAGAGACCTTGGAACAACAAATAGCTGCTCTGTAGTTTGAACAGCAAATTAAATTTGAACAGCAAATTTAATTCTAATTGTGGACAAATTTTTAAAGGATTTTTGAACTATCCTTAAATCCGACTACATGAAAACATGTTCCTCCAACTTGCTGGAGCCCCTTTCATCTATCTGCACTCACGCACAGTGACCACTGGCAGCTCCTAATCCACCCTCTAAAGTTCAGGCAAATGAACTTGCAGTAATTTAACTTGATGGTTTGGTTTGATTAAGCCACATAGAAACAACAACACTGACCCTGTATCATATAATGTCCATTGGTTTCTGTTTATTTTGCTAAATTATGTCTGCTTTCCAATTTTTGAAACTTTCCACACCAAGTAATACCCCTTCGAGCTATGTAAGGAATGTTTACAGGAAAACAAGTGGCTTGATGACAAAGAAGCATCTTTATTTTACGCATTCAGATAAATATATATCCAAAGCACACCTGCTATGCTCATGTCCACCTCCCCAAAAAGAAAAAAATAAAGATTTCATTAAAAAAACAATATGAAGCCTTTACAATTGATGGATCTGTCAATCATGGAAATTTATTCTGTCACTTTGGAAATTGATTCAAGAAAAGGTTCATAAAAAAGAAGTCCAATACATTTCTACAAAGTACAGTACCTCTCTAGAGATGAAGACACCTGCCTACATTTCCTCTGATGGGAAAGGTGGGTATAAGTTCAGAGAACACTAGGAGAGCAATGTGTCCAGATGATGTAAATTGTCATATTCTATCTTCAGATGAAGAACTGGTCAAGAAACCTAAGCTCAGTATCATGAATAGGGACTCACTGACAAAAATCACTAGCAGCCGTCCTGCATCTACAAGAAAAAGTTGGTCACTGTATTGTGCCTCTGAGAAGTACAGCCCCATGAGAGCTTTCTCAGAAGTTCTTCCACCATGTTCCTATTCAGGGAGAAACACAGGTTAGAATTGGGTGAAATCCTTTATTCAGCCCAACTCTCTTATAGATGAGGCAATGGAGGCCTAGAAAAATGTTCTTGCCCAACTTAACAAAATAATTCAACTCCACCACACATTTCTGGGTAACCTAGTGCTAGTCATTGAGCTTTCTGAATTAGTTAATTTGTTCAAAGATGGCAGAGGTCTGAGGGCTTCCTGGGTACCTTCTGCAACTAAGCCCTAACCTATATTTCATATGACAAAACTCCAGGAGGAATAGAACTAGATCATGGACATTCAAGGGCACATAAAGACATTGGTCAACCCACTACTATCTCTATTCTAAATCTCAGAGTTACTGGGACCTACCATGTTGTCCATTTGTCTGTTGTCATCAATAGCTCTCTTCTGCAAGGTCAATTTAAAGAATGATTTGGTATCTGTGCCTTACTTAGGTGAAGGTGTGTCAGCTCTAAATGATAGATTTCAGGTTCTAAATGGCCACCTTCAGATCTCAGCTCTGACCCCAGATCCATGGGAAAGCCCAGCAGTGGCACCCGTCATGACCCCACAAGTACGGGTCCTTCTAAATCAGTATTTACATTAGGACCCTTCAAGGACTGTCTTTCTTGCAATAGTTCTAGAATCTTGGGATTTTCCATGATTTACCTGAATATTTTCAGCACAGGAAGATGCTATGAGATGCATCTAGATATCCCTATCACTCATCAGCATCAACAGCTCTCTTCTGCAAGGCCAATATAAAAGCTTTCTGTTCTGCACAGGCTCATTCCCATGGACATTCACAGGGTAGTCATTTCACTTAGTAAATCACATTGAACAAAATTATGGGGGTCTGCAACATTAAACAAGGATGAGAGGTGGGAGGGAAAGGGAGAGAGAAGGGAAATTGCATGGAAATGGAAGGAGACCCTGAGGGTTATACAAAATTACATACAAGAGGAAGTGAGGGGAAAGGGAAAAACAGTACAAGGGGGAGGAATGAATTACAGTAGTGGGGGTAGAGAGAGAAGAGGGGAGGGGAGGGGAGGGGAGGGGGGATAGTGGAGGATAGGAAAGGCAGCAGAATACAACAGACATGAGTTTATCAATATGTAAAGCAATGAAGTGTAACTGATGTGATTCTGCAAGCTGTATACGGGGTAAAATGGGAGTTCATAACCCGCTTGAATCAAAATGTGAAATATGATATATCAAGAACTATGTAATGTTTTGAACAACCAACATTAAAAAAATAATAATAATAATAAATAAATAAATATGCCTCTTATTTGAAAAGTGAAAAAAAAATTATGGGGGTCTGCTCATTCATACACGAGGGCTTCTACTATCTCACATGGAAGGACTTCTGCTCTCTTGAGGCAATCTCATGTGTGCTTGATCTCTTTCCAGGCCTGACATAACCCAAATGCTCAGTTCACATAAGATGTTATTATTATTAGTGTCTACCTCTGAATTTCAACCTACCACATGCCATTTTAGCAAAATCATTTGTTGATGAAGAACACTATGCATACACTTATAAAATGAGATATGAACAGAACACCATGTCATTTTCAATTGAAAGTATGGCTTATTATCTATAATCTTGGAAAAGTGAAAAAAAATGAATTTCTCTGAGCCTCAATTTTTATGTTTAGTAAATAAAGAAACTGGGTCAAGAAGCATCTAAAGACCCAAAGTTATCACTCTAGACATGTGAGACTATTACGGCAACTGTCAGGCAGGCTGCAGACCTAGCCAGGTTCTGAGTATTTGTATTTTTATTGTTCACCAAGTCTCATTTCATGGTAAGGCTGTGGAATTTTGTTTGTTGGAAGAAAGAACAGCAAAATAAACTTCTCTGCAGCATCTGCATTTCCCCCTCTGGCATAGTTTAAGGGACATGCTGTTGCATTTCCCATTGCAGAGGCACTAGCATGCCTGTTTAGGAACTACTATTAGAAGCCACAAAAAACCAGCCAGAGTAAGCTGCTCCAAGTAGGAAAAGGAAGGGCTCTTTCCAGGCAAATGCCAGTATAAAAAAGATGTGGGGTCATGGTAGGACAATCATCAAAGAATAGCTATTCTTTCTTCTTTTTTTTTTAATTCCTCACTAAGCCTGCTGTGTTAGTCATCTTTCTGTCACCACAGTAAAACACTGAAGATAATTAACTTATAAAGAGAAAAGATCCACTTGAGCTCACAGTTTAGGGGTTTCCAACTTAACAAACAGAAGAACCTCACGCTTTGGGTCCAAGTGGGTGTGCCAGATGGCAATGCTGGGGAATGCCTGGCAGAGCAAACTGCTGTAATCAAGCCAAGAATCAAAAGAGGAAGAAGAAGAGACCAGGGTCCCACAATCTTCTCCAAGAGTATGTCTGCAGTGACAAGAAGGTCTTCACTAGGGACCACTTTCATAATGTTCTTTTGGCTCCTGACACTGCCAGCCTGGGGACTAAGCCTTTCATACATGGGCCTTTGGGAGGTCATTCACGACCCAAATCATAGCACCTGCTAACAATTCATTAACAAATTAAATTTGGACACCAAAACATTACTGATCATAGAATGTGTTCTTGGGATCTTCTCTACTTTTCTATGAATCTTGGGATTTTTCAGTGGACATGGACTCTGCTCACAGGGTTAACACAAGACAAAATAATGAAAATCTTTAGCATGCTCTAGACTTCAGTGATAGTTAAGCACCTAACTAATAAAAGAAATGTATAATTGGGATGCCACTATCTTTTTAAAGTTTTAGTTGTTCCCACCTGATCTACAATAATGAAGGCAAAACAAGGAAGACACTGAGTAACTTGGAAGCCTAGTATCACCACTGACATTGACAACATCTAGGAAGATCTCCTTGTTTGTTTCCCCACATATTTTATTGATCACTCATCTTTTGGTAAAATTAAGCCAGTGCATTTCTCTCTGCAATCACACTGCAATGTTTCAGTCAGTATTGATAATAAAATGCTTGCCCCAAATCCTAAAACAGCTGAACCCACATCTACAGCAATGTCCCAAGAGCTCCCACATTTTGCTAGTACATTCTCAAACAGGAAGATGTATCTAATCTAATGCTGATCACATCACATTATTAACCACTGCCAAAATGTTCAGACTTTGTTTTACCTATGAAGAGGTAGTAGGTATATAAACTATATCAGGCTTTTTTAAAAAACTTCTTGCAAACCCTCATAAGTTAACCCATGCATAATTCCCTCCTTGTAGACACTGCAACACTATCAGGGCAGTATAGTAATAATAGGGATACCGAATTATAGCTAACTCATAATTACCTTAGTATAATCTAGAGTTGATATTTTTCTTAACATTATCTCAGAATGTGCAGGTTCAAATTCTGCAGAGGTTAAAGTACCTGTTTCTATACCACCAAGGTAATACAGAAACAGTTTCCCAAAGGAGGGACATTCCTTTTTGGTTGGTGAAACAATGTTGAGGAGGAGAGTTGCACACAGACACAGTTACAGAGAAATGGATAGGAGCTATATATTCAAAGAGGCTGTGGCTCACATCAATTAAGTTAGGGTAATTGTCATTCACTAGACTTGATAATTTAGTCCTTCTGAGAAGCAGACATCAAATAGGAAGAGTCAAGGATTTGTGTACAACATGTATTATTGCTATCTACCACACAATTATTTTCTAGGTAACACATTGTTGCACATAAATATATGCTTACATACTGTATGTATGATTTAGGAACATTTATTAACTTCCAGAAAAATTCATGTGCTTATATAGATGTAAACAAGACACCCTTAGAAGTACAGAGTAGAATGGCCTTGTCTGGGCTTGGGAAAGGAGGAAATGGAGAGATTTTGGTCAACAGGTACAAAGTTTCAAATATGGAGAATAAAAAAGCTCCTATAATATAATATGTGGTATAGTGACTATAATAACAATACTGTAGTGTTTACCTACTATTTACTAGGAGAGTAGATCTCAACTGTCTGATCAAAGAAAGAATGAAAGAATTATAAATGGCATAAGGTGATGGCTATGCTAATTAGCTTAACAAGGGCAAGCATTTCACCATGTATACATATTTCAAAACATCTGGTTATCTGTTTTGAATATATATCTTTTTATTTGTCAATTACACCTCAATTACATCTCAATAAATCCAGAGAATAAAATAAAATATTTTTGAAAGATTCAAAAGAAAGCAAAGGACATTTTCATAAATTTAGAAAGTGAATAGAGAACTGGGAATGAAGCTCAGCTGTAGAGCATTTGCTAGCACATGTGAGGCCACAAGCTCCATCTCCATCATCATAGGAAAAAAGAGTAAAGATTCTCTGAAGTGTTTGACGTTTATTGATGTAAAAAATCATTTATCCTTTTTTCTTTTAAACTAATAAGCAAAGACTTATTGGTATTATTTCACAAGAAAAGAACTTTTCCAGAAAATAAGGACACAACCATTAACCCTCACATTTTACCTGTTTTCTAACTTTTTAAAAATACTTCTTGGCTACCACATTACAATCACAATGCACATCTAAATAAACATGTCAACTCAGTAAATCCTTGACTTTCTTAATTTTGGTTTTGCACAGAGCAAACACCCATAGGAATTTAACTTTCACAGAAGAGCTTAACATACCTGTCATGTTACAGTACACAAGAGCTGATCCGAGAGGGGTACTTCCATCCAAGTCAATGTAGTAGAGGCCTGAAGAGTTTCCACTGTGCTTACATGTAGGCTTCAGATGACCACTCATATAGAACTGCAAAGAAGTCACAGTGTTACAGAGGGGCTTTGAGGGAATGGAACTCTCCGTATTGCCCATGGAGTGAGACTTTTCTCCCATGAGGCTCATCTTGGTCATGTCTTCTCTCAGAGAGTGTCCTTCCATCTCAACTCTGCAACAGGTAGATTCAGAGGCACAGAGTGAAAAATTTGGGGATATCTATTCTGAATCAGAATACTATACATCCTTATTTTCAAAATCAAACAAATTAGATTTATTCTAGTCTAGTCCAGGGATCTCAAGTGCATTGGCTTAATCTGCCTAAATGCTGTTATTATCTAATGATGATTAATTTTTTAACACTTTACTTAGTAATTATACCTTTTGTTAACTTAAAACAATTTATATGTTAAAACACATTTTTCCAATAGTTGAATCATTCACATCAGCAACTCTTCATGCCATTTATTTTCTGGTTCAATAAGTTTATTATCTGTATCTGAAAAAACTTCATAAAAAAACTGTTGTTTGGTTTAGCTCTCTGCAGTCCTATCCTGAGCTCTGAGGAAGCTTGCCTTCTTTTGAGCTACCCGATCTTTCTTCTGGGCAAGGAACATTTTAGGACTGTTCCACCTCTTCTTTTTAACTTGTAGTTTTAGCAAGGCCTGCATCCAAATAGCAGATGAAGGCACCAGGTTGACCATCAATGCTTTCCACACTGTATTCATCTCCAATCACCTCCACTTAGCCTTCATAAATCTTGTCCATACCAAATCTATTGAGAAGCCTACAGGCCAGCAGCAGGCCAGTACAATATGCTGCAGCATAATTTGTTAGGCCAACTTTCACACCATATTTTGGTAGTTCATGTGCAAATGCTGCACAGATATCATATCCCTTTCTATACGGGCACGTGCGGCCCAGGATCGATTCTCAGCACCACATACAAAGATGTTGTGTCCGCCGAAAACTAAAAAATAAATATTAAAATTCTCTCTCTCTGAAAAGAAACCCCATCCTTCGGAACAGAGCCCGGGTCTGTGGATCCACACAGACCTGCAGGCCCAACAGCCCTACAGGGGAGAAAAGTTCTTCATGCCATTTTTAAGTTCATTTTTAAAAGACACTTTCTTAAATGCTTTGCAAATGATTATCAAAAAATTAAACAAAAATATTTTATGTCTCTCTTTAATTTTAATTTATCCTAATTCACAATTTTTTAATTTGTACAACAAATGCTTTGCTATATAAAAGGCAAGTGATTAAAATCTCCACATGTTGAACCTAATTGATATTTAGCATAATTTTAAATTAATAGTCAATCTACGACATTTCCTGTGTGAATCACACATTGTTTTGATGGGAAAACCCTTCAGAAAGCCTCAAATACAGGCCACAGCTACCATAAAAGAAATGCAAAAGCATCAGATGAGGTGTCCATACAGACAGACTTGGGCAGTGGTTATGCAAGTGACACCAAGACAAGAGATCCTAGTAGAACTGAGGATACAAACTTAGGCCATTCCACAGTGACTGCTCTCCCTCTCTCTATGTATATGTGAGTGTGTATATATACACACATATACACACACACATACATAGTATGCATTTATATACCACTGTGTATCTACATATGTGTTTCTATAGGTATGGGTGTATATTATATATGTGTGTATTCCCCTCATTTCAAATAGTTAAGAATGACCCAGGGATGTGTATAAAAATTATTTTTCTCTCATCTCACAGAATAAAAGGACACAAAGATGTCTGTTTAGTTCAAGGATATTACAAAAGAAATTTTTTTTGTTAAATATGATCAAGGGTCCAGTGTGTAAAATCAGAGGCCTCCAAATCAAGAGTCCAACTAGTACCATCTCCAACTGATAAAAGTACAGACAACATGGATTGTTTTCCCATCATGCTTGGATTTTGGCCACTTACATTCACATTTCTTTTTTTTTTTTTTTTAAAGAAAGAGTGAGAGACAGTTAGAGAGAGAGAGAGAGAGAGAGAGAGAGAGAGAGAGAGAGAGAGAGAGGTTTTTTTTAATATTTGTTTTTTAGTTCTCGGCGGACACAACATCTTTGTTTGTATGTGGTGCTGAGGATTGATGCAGGGCCGCACACATGTCAGGCGAGCGTGCTACCACTTGAGCCACATCCCCAGCCCTTACATTCACATTTCTATAAACAAATATGCTAATAACCACCTAGAAAAATAGCCCAGAGTGACGCATACACACATTTGGGTTGGGGCTCAAATTGCCTATAAGAACAAAGGAAGAGGAAGAATGATTAGGAAATTTTTAATCTAAATGAGAATGTATATATGCATTAATTTTATACTTGGAACTTCAATTCCTGTTGTGTACTTCACCAAAAAATAATGGCCCCATGATCGCTTGGTTTTGATTTGGCAATATTCAACTTTCCTTTGATATACCCATAGAAGAATTACAATAAAATAAAAACAGTTAATAAAACAAATCATGGGCCACAGGAGGAAAACCCTTTACATTTATCAGTCAAGTTTTTCTTCTCAGGGTTACTTGGATTTATGTTTAGATAACAGCTACTGATACCAAACACATTTAGTGGGTATCTGCTTTGTCTAAAAAACTTTTCTAGTGTGATAGGAGAGGCTGTAAGTAAAAGAAACCATCTCAGTCCTAACTCTGCACCTGTGGCCACATCCTTAACCCAAGGTTTCCGAGATGAGATGTCCAGCCCCTTTTAAATGGGAAGTTCCTTAGCAAATTCTTACCTAGCAGAGTAAAAATAAATGAACATACAAATGGAACTGATCACTGGATATCCAGGGGGTTAGTCACCTTCTTTTGCTTCTCTGTGGAACTCTAACATCTGGAAACCCAGGGGTCTCATTCCAAACTGACATACTAGCTCCCTGGAATTCAGTTCCTACAAAGTTAGATTTGTGACAATCCATTTTCTACATTATGTCTCAACATTTATGTGGGAATAAAATTAATTCACATGGAATAGTTGTTTTTTCCCCAGTTCTAGGTATTAAAACCAGGGCCTTGCACATGCTAAGAAAGTGTTCCACCACTAAGCTATATCCCCAGTCCTTTATAATTTTTATTTTGAGACGGGGGTTTCACTAAATCACTCAGGGTCTTGTTGAATTGCCAAAGCTGGCCTTGAACTTGCAGTCCTCTTGTCTCATTCTCCCACAGGTATGCATAATGTGCCAGGCTCATAAAAGGGTTTTTAATGGTACAATGGTGGTACTGTCCCAGCAGGAAGGGACTGAAGGAGGCAGTAGTGAAATGTCATGCTCCTCCTCTAAAAACCAAGGGAGAGGGGGAAGTGCTGTGGAGATGGGACTCCAAACATCAAGAGTGACATACGAATTAAAACAAACAAATAAAAAGTCCTAAATGAATAGAAACAAAAGTAAATAATCAGAAAACCATGAGAATTTCAGGGGCTTAATCATATGCTTCTAAAAGCTAATAATTAGTAGTCAGTAAAGTTTTGTTAGCTTGAAATCTGACAGAGACTAATTCTTGAGAAAGAAGATAGGTGATGGTTGACAGCCCTGGCTCCAGGCACAGAGCTGTGAGTCGATGTAAATCTCCTCAGCCTCCATCCTCCCTCAAGTACAAATATAGGTAATAATAACTTTTACCTCCTATGCTTGTTTCGAGGATTCAAGGAGTTAAAACATGCAGAGAATGATGCATTCCACTATCATGTATTTTAAAAATAAAAGCAATTAAAAAAAAAAAACAGTTGCAAGAACAGTAAAAAAAAAATGCAGAGGACTAAAATTGGGCAGGCATATGGTAAATTCTGCAGATGTGTTAATTCTTTCCATCTCCTTCATTGTCAAACAAGAGCAAGTCTGGCCAGGACCTGAAAGTTTACCTGTTTTCTCATTATCTAAAAGTGCAGCCACATTTGCACCTCTTTTCATACTTCTGAGGCATTCCTCATTCAATTATATGTTGATATTCTGGCCACACATTATCTTTGGAAGACAAGAACTGAGAACTATATGTGTACTCAGATTGAGGAAGAGAACAAGATATCCCATTGTGTGTTCTGGATGCAGTTTATTTAGTTTTAACTTCCTGCTATATTTTATTTTACTACACTTATATTACCTTTGCTGGTTATTTTCTTTTGCCTTTTTTTTCTATCTATGCTGTTGTATTTGATGTTATAAATTTTTAAAGTTACTTTAACATCATTGGGAAATAAAATTGATTAAAAATAAACCAGCCAAAAATGAGTCTGTAAAAAAACTTTTGCTTCTTGTCTTCTGGTACAGGGGTTCACAGACACAAACACTTATGCACAAAATAATGAACAGGAAGTCAGAACAGAAAGGAGAGGCAGTGGGTTGTGTAACTTACAGGAATGGCAGGTGGCTCCTGCATAGCCCACATGAGTGTAGTCAAAGGAGAAGGTGTCCCAGGACTGGGAACATTCACCCCCATGTTCACAATAGCTGGGCAAACACCTAAAGAAGGACAGACACATTGCTGTTTTTACATTCAGTCATAATAAAATGTGCATCTCACACAAGTATGGTATAGGAAGAGAAGGAGGACAACAATCAACAGAAACATTTCAACAGGACCAAAGACTGTGGAGTCTGATCTCACTGTTTATGTGGGAATAAGATCAATTCACATTGAATAGTTGTTTTTTCCCTTGAGTTGTCTCAAGGTCAACTAATGTTCAACCTCAAGTCAGTAAGTGCAGTACATGCTACTGATTCTCATGCATTTATGACAGGCAAATTTTCTATTTATCATAAAAATGTTTTTCCTTCTCATAAAAACATAATGTTGATTTCATACCTGACCAGGATATAAACTGCTTTCAATGACCATAGGCAGATATACATTTCCCCTCCATCCTTCCACACCCTTGTGATGTGACACTGCAGATCTTTCCATACATAGGCAGAACCTGCATTTCCACCTTGAATCTGAGGTGGGCATGTGACCAACTTTGACCAAAGGACATTTTAACAACACACAGTAATTAGTAATCAGGCACAAAAAGGACAGTTCTCTTTTGTAAACCTCAAATATGTTTCTGGTACATATGAAGAATGAAGTGGGGTTTTTTTGCCTAAAAGCACAACAATATAAATCAAGAATCAATAAATGGTATGGAGTCAAACTAATAAGCTTCTTCTTGGCAAAGTAAACAATTATGTGAAGAAAGAGCCTACAGAGCAGGAGAAAATCTTTACATACACATCAGAGCACTAATCTCCAGGATATATAAAGAACTCAAAAAACTTAACACCAAAAAAATAAATAACCCAATCAATAATGGGCTAAGGAACTGAACACTTTTCAGAAGAAGATAAGACAGTTGATCAACAAATATATGAAAAAAATGTTTAATACCTCAATTACTAGATAAATGCAAATCAAAACTAAGATTTCATCTCACTGCGGTCAGAATGGCAGTTATCAAGAGTACAAGCAACAATAAGTGTTGGTGAGGATGTGGGGAAAAAGGTACACTCATACGTTGCTGGTGAGACTGCAAATGGGTGCAACCACTCTGGAGAGCAATATAAAGATGCTTAGAAAATTTGGAATGAAACCACTGTTTAACCCAGCTATCCCACTCCTGGATTACAGCTTTGTAAGGATAGAAACAGATGTCATTTATCTTTTATTTTTTATTTTTGGGTGAGAAGGCTGGAGATTGAACTCAGGGGTACTCAACCACTGAGTCACATCCCAGCCCTATTTTGTATTATTTTTAGTTAAACACATGGTCTCACTGAGTTGCTTAGCACCTCGCTTTTGCTGAGGCTGGCTTTGAACTCACGTTCTCCTGCCTCAAACTCCTAAACTGCTAGGATTATAGGCAAGCACCACCGTGCCCAGCCAGAAGTCATTTTATAGCCCAGTGGAGATGTAATCTCCAAATAAAATGTGGTCTTACTTCCTGTTGAGTTCAGTTTACATCTAATTAAATATCATATTTTAGTATTTCTTATGCAAATGAGCACATAAATCCAAGTCCTGCAAATGATCTTCAAACCAGCTTTCTCCTTTCTGCTTGATCTCTCACTAGTGACTTGGTTTTGGGGACTCATAAGAGTCTTATGTGGGTCACGTTTCTAATGTGACCCTAAAAGTCATAGATCCTGCTCTATAGAGTAAAAACAGCTGAAAAAAAAACAAGAGGATTTAGGTTAGATGCTTAAAACATATTTGATGAAGTTAACTCTGAAATAGGATTCAGGAAGAAATTCTGTAACCGTAGAGCCAGAGCAACGTGAAATGAAAAGAAAAAAATATCTCTTGTGGTCTTTCCATGTAACCCTTCTAACTTAAACATTGTGACAAAAAACATTTGTAATCTATATTATTTTTCATCTATTTAAAATTTAAGCATCAAATATCAGGAGAAATTTACCTTTACTTTGTTTTCAAGGGAAAAATGGTACATATTGCACTTTAAAAGTTTAAAAAGCCATTCAACCTGGATCGAAGTATAGCTCAGTTCAGAGCACTTGCTTGGCATATGCAAGGTCCTGGGTTCCCAGTCTCTAGCACCACCCCCTCCCCCCCCCAAAAAAAAAAGAAAAAACAGTGTTCTATAATAGTGTTGACTAACAAAAAAACTCAATAAGGATATATACATATATATGTATATACATATATATTCATGTGTATAAGTGTGTATGATTATATACATGTGTGTGTGTGTATATATACACACATATATACATGTGTATATATGTGTGTGTGTGTGTGTGTGTATATATATATATATATATATATATAAACCTGTATCCACATGAAAATAACTATAAATACTTCTAGCTACAACTGCATATAGATTGCAATGCTAAACAAACCAAAATTCAGGCAAAACACTGGCCAAATTAGTGACCACAGTTCAGCTCACAAGGAAACTCAGCGTGCTGGTTTTCAAGAATTTTTGGTTTATAAAAGAAAGAAAAAATTTATTTTCACTCCCAGCTTTTCAACCAATAAGCAGTAAAGGAAGGTATTAGGAAAGTGTGGTGGTGAAAAATCTTTTGGCTAATAAATTCCACTCCTGAAAATTATCATCAAAATAAAAGCCTCAATATCTGAAACCACATGTGCCAATGCCAATGTTTGTAGTGGGGAAAAAACTAGAGATAGGATACCCACCTTCAGTAGGAAAAAGAAGAAAATACTGGTGCACTTTCATAATGAAATGTTAATAGCCATTAAAATAAAACTATACCTGGTTAAAAAAAAGAATCCCACAGTGTGTTACTGAGTCAGAAAAGCATATTTGTAAAAACTGCCAAATTCAGATAGGTAAGTATTTATAAACATGTACATGAATATGAGCCAGTGATAGATCTAAGTGAGATTTGATTATGCTGGATACAATAAGGTAGGCAAACTAGTCCAGGAACATGACAGTGTTGGGAGGAAATGCAGTTCTGCAGGGAAAAAGCAGAAGGAAAGCAAAGAAAGCCAAGCAGAAAGAAAAACTGGGAGGTGACCTCAGAGAAATTCTACGGTAAGTTCTGGCCTTTCCTTCCCTCATGGATACACAGATTCAAAGAAACACAGATCAAGTCTTTTTATGAAAAATGAAGACCCTATTTCATAAGAAGCACGAAACTAGCCACATTGAAGCTGGTAGCAAAACTCATGAAACCCTAACCCCTTTCCCAGCACAGTGTCAGAGAACTATGAAACTGCAGTACCAGCTTCTTCCAGGGGAGGGAAGGAAAGGTCTGAACTGTACATCCA
The DNA here is from genome assembly GCF_045843805.1 of Urocitellus parryii. Taxonomy (NCBI): domain Eukaryota; kingdom Metazoa; phylum Chordata; class Mammalia; order Rodentia; family Sciuridae; genus Urocitellus; species Urocitellus parryii. The sequence goes on along the minus strand of NW_027551761.1, from coordinate 1,318,794 downwards.
AGTCCAATGATCTGAGGGCTGCCCATCAGTCTGGTCTGATTTACTTCTTACCTGAATCTAAGTCTTAACAGGAAGGGACCCTGTGTGGGAGTCCCTGAGAACAAAAAGAGCAGTGTGGAGGATATCTATCAAGCAAGTACGCCCTGTAGCCCCTCCCCAAGGCTCAACACAGAGTGCACTGCTGAAACCCCCAAATCCTAGGTTCTTCATGGGGAGGGGAAGAGATGGACTGTGTATCCAACATTCCAAATTTTCCAGTGACTGGCTTCTACCCCACGGGTCTGGTTCCTTCTCTCCTATCTTGAAGCAAGTAAGAAGCTAGCATGCTGTGGACATCTAGGAGATATGAGAACAAAGACGGCAGTTTAGACTAGGAAGCAAGCACCTGCTAAGCCCCTCAACTAGAGCAGAAGAGCAAGAAGGTGGAAGCCACCAAATTTCAGTTCCTGAGGAAGAAAAGTATTGGACTGTATGTACAAGTTTCCAACTTTTTTCAGGGGCTGCCAGAGAGACTGGCTTCTGACACGTTTGTCTTGGTGCACTGATGGGACCTGGAACATTTTAGATACCTGTGAGCCACTGGGGAAAATGGTGGCAGTTTGAACTATCATGTCATTACTTATATAGCCTATCTTTGTGGTTCAATAAAGTGAATAAAGTAATCACCAAATTTCAACTTTTCTCTGGAAGGGGAGAGCTGGATCAAGTGTGCAGTGTTCCAACATTTTCTGAGGAACTGGCTTTTATCTCACCTCTCTTAGAGCACTGATGGGACCCAGCATATTCTAGATGCATGAGGGCCACTCAGAGTATAGCCAAAGGATGGACTATTTTGTAGTCATCTGCCAGAGCCCCTCTCCTGGTCAGCACAAATTAATCAATGAGAATCCCATAACCTGGCTCATCTCTGTGATGAAGAGAAAAGAAAGAAACATATGCCAAACAGTCATAACTGGCTTCAATCTCACCATTTTCAGAGGATGAATGAGACCTGGTATAATCTAGATGTCTGTGTGCCTCTGAGACCTCAAAGGAATCCTGGTGTGCTGCTGCATCAGAAAACCAGTGGTACCACAGACTGGAACCAAAAGCAGCAGAAGTCTGTGAATTCATGAAAGAAAGAAAGAAGGAAAAAAGAAGGAAGGAAGGAAGGAAGGAGGGAGGGAAGGAGGGAAGGAGGTAGAGAGAGAGAGAGAGAGAGAGAGAGAGAGAGAGAGAGAGAGAAAGCAAAGATAAAAAGAAACAGGCAAATCCCCTAACTGGGAATTTACACAACTAAATAAAGCCAAGACACATACACAGAGAGTTTGAAAGGTACGTGGCAGCGCTTCACATTGAGGGTCTTATTCTATACAAATCCTGTTCCTAAAGACTGGAAAACGTGTTTTTTTTTTTTTCCTAATGTGCAGGTACTAACACTAAGAGACAAGGAAAATGAACAAATAGAAAAACATGCCTCTCCAAAAAAATAAGATGAGACTTTTAGACCCCAATTTTACTAACATGTAATATATGAATTACCTGACAAAGTACTCAAAATAAACTTGGGAGAAAAAAACATGAACAAAATGAAAAATTTAGCAGATACATAAAAAGAGCCAAAAGAAGTCTTGACCATAAAGAAAACAGTAACTAAAATGAAAAATTCTATAGAGAAATCAGTCTATATCAAAATATCATACTAGATCAAGCAGAAGAATCACTGAATTTAAAGATAAATCATTTGAAATTAGCCACTCAATGGCATAAAAAGAAAACAAAAAGTGAAAAAAAAATGAAGAAACTTGGTAACTTATAGGACACTATTGAGTAGACCAGTATAAATAATTTTGAATATCCAAGAAAGAAAAGACAGAGCCAAAAGCTTACTCAAAGAAATAATGGGGGAAAACTTCTCAAATTTGAAAAAGAAAAGGAAGAAATATCTATATTTAGGAATCCAAATAAGAAGAACCCAAAGAATTCCACAGAGAGACACTATAATTGAATTGAATTGTGAAATATCAGACATAAAGAGAACTGTGAGAGCAGCCAGGGAAAAGTGAAAGATCACATTACAGGGGAACTTCCCTGAGACAGTCAATGAATTTTTCAGCTGAAACTTTGCAAACAAAAAGGCAGTGGAATATTTTCCAAATGCAGAAAGGTAAACCTGCCAACCAAAAATATAATACCTGACAAAATTGTCCTTTAAAATTGAAGAGGACATAAAGAGACCAGTCTTACAATAAACATTAAAGAGAATTCTTCAAGTTGAAACAAACCAAAGCTATCTAACACTATCTATGCATACATTAGTATAAAACTTGCTGTTAGAGGTAAATGCATAGAAAAATACAGAATAATGTAACACTGTGACAGTACTGTGGAAATTGCTTTTCAATGCTAGTATAAAAGTTAAAGATAAAGTTTTTAAAACAATTTTATAAAATATGTGTATGGTTACCCAATACAAAATGATGTAAATTATGATGTTAATAATATAAAGTTCCATGGAGAGGGGTAATAACGTAGTTTTTTTTGTTTTGTTTGTTTTTTTTTGGGGGGGGATTGAACTCAGGGGCACTCAACCACTGAGCCACATCTCCAGCCCTTTTCTGTATTTTATTTATAGAGAAGGTCTCACTGAGTTGCTTAGCACCTTGCTTTTTGCTGAGATTGGTTTTGAACTCATGATCCTCCTACCTCAGCCTCCTGAACTGCTAGGATTACAGGCATGCACCACCATGCCCAGCAATAATGTAGTTTTTATATGCAACTGGGGTTATTATTATCTTGAAACAGACAGTTATAACTATATAATGTTTTAGGGAAGTTTGATTGTAATCACAATGAAGATATGTAAACTAAAGAAATAAATCAAAGCATATCACTATAAAAATCAACAAAATATAAAAGAAAATAGTATAAAAAACAGGAACAAAAGATTTATAAAATTGGCAGCAAACCTTTAACAAAATGCTAGTAATGTATTTCTGTGGCACAATAAAAAATAAATATTTGGTATTTGTACCTGATTCCTGACACATAGCTCCCATAACTCTAAATCTCCAAAGGTCTAAGTGCCTTCTGTATGCTCAAGAGAAGACTGATGACTGAATGCTACCTCTATGTACTTTTTAAATGGGAGCTGTTGCCAGAAAGACCAAAGAATCATTAGAGGCATGGAAATTTCCACTGCATTACAAGTCCCAAAAGGCAAGAAAGGATGAAGATTGAACTTAATCACCAAGGGCTAATGACTTACTCTATCTACCTGTGTCACAAAGTATTCATAAAAATCACTAAACAAAAGGGTTTGGAGAACATGCAAGCATCCATGTGTTAGGAGTGTGGTATGTCCCAAACCATGATGTTTAGGACTCTTCCCTAATTTGTCCTTTTACCTCATTTGGCTACTTATTAGAAGCTTTTAAAATATGCTGGTTATAGCAAGTAAAGGGTTTTCCAGAGTTTTGTAAGCTATTGTAGCAAATTAGTAAACCTGACCTGGGAGTATTGTGATAACTCTGCAGGCAACTCTTGACAAAAGTGGGTAACCCAGAGACTTGATACTTGCAAATGTCATCTTAAGAAAGGACAATCTTGTAAGACTATTTCTTAAGAGTGTGGAGTATGACACTAATTCAGGGTACTGAGTACCAGAATTGCTATGAATTGTAGGACACACAACTGGTGTCCAAGAGTTGGAGAAATGGTGTTAGAAAAGGCAACATAAATTTGGCATCAGAAAGAAAAATACTACACATGATTGGAGTCAGAAATGTTGTAGCAAAAATATTCACCTTCCTCATTAATGATTACTTTACTATGAATAAATTAAATTCCTCAACCAAAAGACACAGGAGTGGTTGAACAGATGAAAAATCAAGATCCACCTATGTGTTGTCTACAAGAGATTCAGGTTTACATATAAGGACAGATACAGACTGAGTTAAGTAATTCAACAAAATAGTCCATGCAAATTATAACCAAAATACAGCAAGGATGGCTAAACATGTCAGAAAGAAAATGAATTTTGAGTCAAAAACTATTACAAGAGACAAAATTTTAATAACATCAAAGGATAATAAAAGGATCAATTCACCAGAAAAATACCATAATTATAAAAACAAATGAACTAACATCAAAGAACCTAAATATATAAAGCAAACATTGCAGAACTGAAGCAATTCAATGATAGTAGGATAATTCAATGCCCAACTTCCAATAAAGAATAGAACATACCCATAGAAAATCAATAAAGAAACAGCATAGTTGAACAACAAGGTAGACCAAATAGATATAAACAGAACATTCTACTCAAGAGCAGAAGAATACATTCTTCTCAAGCACACATGAAACTTTCTCCAAGGTAGATCACATGCCAGGTCACAAAACAAGTCATAACCAATTTAAGAAGACTGAACTCACAAAAGTTCTTTTCTGATCACCATAGAACCTGGAATTCAATAGGTGAAGGAAGACTGAAAAATTCACAAATATGTAAAAATTAAAGAATATGCTTTTTTTCTATTTTTTGTTTATTTATTTATTGGTGCTATTGTTAGAATTCAAGGCACCATCTATGTAAGGCAAACACTTCACTACTAAGCTACATCCCCAGAATTTTTTTTTTTTAATTTTAATTTTGAGACAGGGCCTTGCTAAGTTTCCCAAGCTGGCCTTGATCTTCTGATCCTCCTGCTTCAGCCCTGAGGAACGAGAATTAAAAGACCATGCTGCCACTCCTGGCTGTAAACAACACTCTCTGGAACAATCTGGTGTGTCAAAGAAGACATTTAGGGGAATTAGAAAATATCATGGGACAAATGAAAAGGAGAACACTCTGTGCCAAAACTTATGGAATAGAGCATAACAATATGTGCCCACTCTGAAGATAAAGGAAGATCTGAAACAAAAATCTAACTTTATACCTCAAAGATCTAGACAAAGGAACAAAGCCCACCCACCTCATCAAAGAAAGAAAATCATAAAGATTAGAAGAGAATTTAATGAAATAGAGAAGAAAAAAATTAATAAAATTGAGTTGGATTTTTGGAAAAATTGAGGAATTCACAAAGTTTTAGCCACACACGAGCAAAAGGAGATTGAAATAAATAAAATCAGATATGAAAGAAAAGATATTACAACTAATGACACACAAATAAAAAGGATCCTAAGAGACTGATAAGACCAATTCAATGCCAACCAATTGAAGAGCATAAAAGAAATGTATAAATTCTCACAAAGATATAACCTATTAATATCAAGTAATGAAGAAAAAGACAATCTTAATAGACTTGTAGCTAGAATAGTAAAAATGCTGAATTGGTGACCAAAAAATCTCCTACTAAAGAATATTTAAAGAATTTGGGGCTGGGATTGTGGCTCAGCAGTAGAGCTTTCGCTTAGCATGTGCAAGGCCTGGGGTTCAATCCTCAGCCCCTCGTAAAAATAAATAAATAAAATAAAGCTATTGTGTCCATGTACAACTAAAAAATAAATATTAAAAGAAGAATATTTAAAGAATTTAAAAATATTTAAAGAATTGAAGCCAACCCTTATCAAACTCTTCTAAAAAAATAGAAGAGAACATTTCCAAACTCATGCTGAGACTATCAAAATTAAAGAAGATTTAAAAAGCAAAACCACAAAACAATATTTGTGATGAACATAGAAGCAAAAATCTATATCAAAATACCAGAGAACTGAATTCAACAACACAATTAAAGGAATAATACATCATAACTAAGTGGGATTTATTCTTGGAATACAAGAGTGGGTCAATATATGAAAATCAATTAATGTGATTAACTAAATAAACAGAACAAAGGACTAAAAATCACTTGATTATCCTAATAGATGCAGAGAAGGAATCTGAGAAAATTCAACACTATTTCAAGATAAAAACTCCAACAACTAAGAATAAAAGGATATTACCTCCACATAATAAAAGCCATCTATGGAAAGCTAATATGTTCAATGGTGAAAAAATAAAAAGTTTTTCCTTGAAGATCAAGAACAAATAAAGGGAGTTTTCCCCAGCCCCTAGGGGGCAGTGCTGTAGATACCAGTCCTGGTCTGTTGGCAGCAGCACCAGGTTACTATGGGTTTCTTGCACTTCTGCTTCCCAACCCCCAGGATGGTGCAGGCATCTGGGGAGATATGGCTAGCTCCTGTTGTGAGGAAGGCACAGGCAAGGAGGAGAGGGTTTTTGTACTTTGCCTGTGGCAGCAACTTAATGATGGAAATGATCTACCTCTAAAACTCCTTGGCCACATTCTTGGCCCACCTGCAGGATTTTAAGGTTGACTTTGGCAATTTCCAAGGCAAAACCAGTCAGAGGTGGCATGGAGGCAAGAAGGCATTCAAAGTGGAATGTATGTTTTAATAGAAGTGAAAGTTTCAACTCAAGAAAGGAAAGAACCTATCAGAACTATCTGATGATAAATTATGACCACACTTCCCCATCCCAACTATATAAAAAGGTTATTTGCATGGGTACAAAAGAAAACAGTTTGCCACTGGATTATTAAGAGAGCCTAAAAGAAATAGAAACAACCAGGTGTAGTGGCACATGCTGGTAATCCCAGTGGCTCTGGAGACTGATGGCAAGTACAAAGCCAGCCTCAGCAAAAGCAAGGCACTAAGCAACTCAGTGAGACCCTCTCTGTAAATTAAAAAATACAAAATAGGGCTGGGGATGTGGCTCAAGTTAAGTGTTCCTGAGTTAAATCCCCAGTATCCACCCCCCCCAAAAAAAAGGCAATAGAACCAAATGACTATAAAGGAAAGGTCTCAGAAGACCTTATTATCAAAAAGGGGGAACAAGAGCTCTTTAGAACATAACAAAATATATCTAAGAATAAAGAAAATTCTATGTACTAATATAAAATATTTTTAACATTTAAGAACAGGGATCTGTGATATCTCCATGTTTAATCTGTTTTCAGCAATATTCTGAAGGGGAACCTCACTTTAGTGATTTCATATTTTCAGACTATAAAATAACAGCTGGTGAAGAGTTGGACAATTAAAAGGGGACTGTGAAATCCTGTGGTAACAAGTAGATATGGGTACTCCTGTGGACACTTAAAGCTGTTTTCTTGGGTTGATCTTAAGTGTCCTCTTGTTCTGTGACAAGGATAGATTTGCAGTTTTCTCGATGATGGTGCTGGTAAATTGCTCTGCTGCCTGGGCTTTTTTTTTTTTTTAAATTAGTGTAATAAGAGTAATCAAACTACTGACATAATTGATAATAAAAAATAATAAAATTTTGGAAATTGGAGAAAAGAATAAAGCCAGCTGCCCACTCTTACTCTTTGTAGTCAACATCTTAATAAAAACAATAGTCAGCAATTAGGCAAGATAAAGAAATAAAATGCATCCAAGTTGGAAAAGAAGAAATGAAATTATTTCTTTTGCAGATGACATTTTAGAAACAAAAAACACTAATATTTTAAAAATTGGAATTAATGAAAAAAATTAGTAAAGTTGCAGGATAAAAAAAAATCAACACAAAATTCTGTTGTGTTTCTAAGGAAATTGCATTAGTCAGCTTTCTGACACTGTGACAAAATACCAGAGATAATCAACTCATAAGAAAGAATAATTTATTTTGGCTCACAGTTGCAGAGGTTTCAGTATGTGGTTGCTTGGCTCTGTTGTTTTAGGCCTATAGTGAGAAAGTACATCATGGTTGAAGCACATGATGAAGGAGATCTGTTCACCTGATGGCAGCTGGGAAGCAAAGACAGGGAGGATCCTGGAGTCCCATTGCCCCCTTAATGTACTCCCAATGACCTATCTTACTTTCAAAAACCATACCTCCTGAAGATTCCACTGCCTCCCAATAGTGCCACAGGCTGGGGATCAAGCCTTTAACATATTGGCCTTGGGGAACATTCCAAATCCAACCTATAGCATCCCACCCCTAGCCCTCAAAGGTTCATGTGTTAGAAGCCTGGTTCTCAGCCTGTGGTATTACTGACTAGAGGTAGAACCTTTGGAAAATTGTGTCTAATAGAAGAAAGCTGATTTACTGGGGGTATGTCCTTGAAAGAGATACTGGGACCCTGGCCCCCTCTTTTCTGCCTCTTGGCTACCACGAGGCAAACAGGTTTCCTGTGCCATACCATGCTGCACAATATATTCTGCAGGGTCCAGTGACCAGAGATTGAAACCTGTGAAACTATGACCCAAAATAAGCCTTTCCTCCTTATAAATGGATTATCACAGGTGTATTGTCACAGTAACAGAAACCTGGCAGAGAAATTAAGAAAGCACTCTCATTTACAGTAGCATTAAAAAGAATAAAATACTGAGGATAAATTAACTAAGGAGGTTAAAAAAAAACTTGAAGTATACAGAAAACTCCAAAACACAGATAAAAGAAATAAGACAGAAATACATGTCATGTTCATGGATATTATAACAATACTGTTAAAATGGCAATTCAATCCAAAGTAATATACAGACTTAATCCATTCCTAATGGCATTTTTTTATTCAAATAGAACCAACCTTAAATTTCATACAGAACAGAGAATCCTATACAGCCAAAGCAATCTTGACAAGCAGAGCAAGAAGCATCATATGTCTTTTTTCCAAAATATATTATAAAGTTTCAGAAATTGAAAAAGAATGGTATTGGGATAAAAATAGAAATCGACCAAAGAAACAGAATAAATACCATAAATAAATCCACAAATATGCAGACAACAGATGTTCCACGGGAGTGCCCAGAATATACAATAGGGAAAAGATTGTCCCTTCAACAAATGGTGTGGGGAAAACTATATATTCACAACTGAAAGAACATAGTTGGACTCTGTTGGGAAATAAGGATCTCAAAAGACTTCACTCCCACGTTTATTGTACCGTTACTCACATTAGCCAAAATGCATAAACAATATAAACATCCATTGGTGGATTAGTGGATATAAAATGCACACATACACACACACACTGAAATATCATTCAACCTTTAAAAAGGAAATCCTGCTATTTGCAGAAACATAGATGAACCAGGGGAACCATATGCTAAGTGAATTAAGCCATTTGCAGAATGACAAATATTGCATGATTTCACTTACGACGGGTATTTAAACAGTCAAACTCGTAGAAGCAGGGAATAGAATGGTAGTTACTAGGGTCTGAGAGCAAACAAAAATGGAGGGTTGCCATGTAACTCATGTAAAATTTCAGTTACTAAAGATAAATAAGTTCTAGAGATCTGCTTTACAACATTGGGCCTAGTTAATGTTATTGCACACTCACAATTTTTTAAGAAAGTATACTCATGTTGAGTGTTCTTATCACCACAAAAAGTCTATTAAAAGCTGTTATATGATAATACTTCGTGATTTTGTAACTTGCATCCATTTCACACATAAATATTAAATTCACACATAAAAATTATAGCAAACATAAACAAAAAATTATACCAAACAAAAAAAAAGTTTGTATGATTTGTACCTTTAGAAGAATCTGCATTTCAACAAATCCCCTCCTGGTGTCCCTGTGCATGAGCTTGGTGGCCATACTTTGACAGCCGCAGCTTTAAACCACCAAAATTATATTTCTTGGAAGATTCTCCTCAGGCAAAATGGAGTAGAGAAAATTTTATTGGTAACTGAGACACAAAATAATGGTTTTAAAACTCTTTTGTCCTAATGCTTTGAGTTATTTCCTAATGTGACCTCTAACACTATCTAGAACAATTAATCATGTGCTAATCACTTATATATCTGATACGGCAAATCTAAAATGTATGTTGACAGATATTTCTAAGCTTACTGGGCGATCAAAGCAGCATATGGACACCTGGCAAACTGGGTGTAACAAAAGTACTTAGTCACAGCGACCCCTGCAGCAGCCCCAGTAGTTTAAAATCTTAAAGGACAATAAACCTAACCTCAATTTCAGGGGTTTAAAATGGTAGACAAGGCGCAGGCTCTCGCAGCCGCTCCCACGTGCCCTCACCCCCAGCCCCGTGCGCGCCCCCCACCCCGGCCCCTGGCTCCGCCCCTTCAGTCCCGCGCCCCCCCCTCAGTCCCGGGCCCCCCCTCAGTCCCGGGGCCCCCCTTCAGTCCCGCGCCCCCCCTCAGTCCCGCGCCCCCCCCTCAGTCCCGCGCCTCCCCCTCAGTCCCGCGCCCCCCATCAGTCCCCCGCCCCCCCTCAGTCCCGCGCCCCCCTCAGTCCCGCGCCCCCCATCAGTCCCGCGCCCCCTCCTCCACCCCGGCGCGCCAGGCCGGGCAACCCCGCGCACCCGCGACTCTCTGGGCTGGAGTTTGTTTGTTTATTAGTTGGTCATGACCCCCACTTCCTGGTGCCGCAGAGCCTGGGGTTCACCGTCCCTGATCCCCCAGCCGCGAAGAAGGACTCACCTCAGCAGCAAGAGCGATCCACCGGCGGCGCCCAAGGTTCCCCACGGGAAGCTGAGAGAAGGCAGAAGATGCCCAGGTCTTGGGGCCATTGGGGACGGCTGGCCTCGTCCGGGAGCTGCTCCAGAGGGCCTTGGCTGGGCTGGTGAGAGCGAACCTCTGGCCTCGAGGAAGGTGCGGCACACTTCAATTCGGCTCAGAGCCGGATTCCCGGCACCGGCCTGGCCCCGCCTCCCCAGCGCCGCTGGGCCCCCATTGGCCAGCGTCCCCTGCACCTCTGGGGAACCGGCTCTTGTAGAGCTGAGCCGCCAAGGGGAAGGACTCAGCTGCTGCTCCTCCCCACCCGCTAGGCCCAGCAGTGAACCTCAGTGTTCCACACTTGGCAGCCCCCTCAGGTTCAGGTTTGTTTGTCCCTGGTCCTAATGACTTTCATCTTTATGTCTTCCAGCCAGACCTCATCCCTCAGGCCTGGGGCCTGGAGGCACCAGCTGCCTCTGAACAATGGTCTTTGTTCTTCACACTGTCCCTCTCAAGGCCTCCCAGCAGGGATGGCTTTCAGAGGCCAGGAAAACTGTGAAAATTCCTGTCCCAGAGAGGAGGAGGAGGCAGGAAAGAAGGGGGCAGATGCAACTTTGACCCAGTTAAGTGACTCTGGGGAAGAGCAGATGCAAAGGCCCTAAGGCAGAATCAACTTGGAGTGTTCAAGGAACCTCCAGAAGAGCATCAAGCTGAGGACAGGATTAGTAGTTATTATGGTTTGAATATGAGGTGTCCTCCAAAAGTTCAGGTGCTGACACAGGAGGTGCGAGATTACAGTTTGAGAGCTGTAGCCTAATCAGGATTATTGGGTGGCAACTGCAGGCACATCCTGTATGGTTGGAGGAGGTGAGTCACCAGGGGTGTGCTTGGAGGTGAAAGAAAAGTGACCATAACACTCAGAGCAACCAAGAGATCTGTATTACAGCAGCCCAACAGAGGAGAAAAGAGAGAAAGAAAAGAGAGAGACAGAGAGAGAGCACACAAGAGAGAGACAGAGAAACTAAGAGAGATAGCAAGAGAGAGAGGGGCTCGGCAGGAGGGAGTTTTTATAGCCCAAATCTAATGAGGTCTCTGGGTCTGCAAGCTGCCTTGTTGGCACAAGGGGGGTTACGTGTTTGGCCTTGAGCAGGGGGTTCAGTGTTCAGCCTTGAGCCGGGGCTTGGGTGTTTGAGCTTGAAGCAAATAGTTGATAAAGAACAAGACAGAGGGTTTGAGAGGCCAGGTCATCCTGCAGCTAACTTTGTTTGACATGCCCTGCAGACAACTTACTCAGCCTGTCCTACACCTAACAGGAGGCTGTATATTATGTCCCTGGCTCCTTGTGCTGTTTCTGCATCACCATGACATGAAAGGCTTTTCTTTGCTACATTCTTCTCTATCAACTTCTGCCTCATCTTAGGCCCAGAACAACATTCAGCCAACCACAGAACCTCTGAAGCTAGGAGGCAAAATCAACTTTTCTTCCTCTACCTTGTTCTCATCAGGTATTTGGGTCATGGTGACAAAAAAGCCAACTAATATAGTAGTTGAGGGTAGAGCGGTCCTTGGCCTTGGAGGCCAGTGCAAGGAATTTGCATTTGCTTTTGCTGAGATAAGAAGCTCCTAGAAGAGGGTAACACTAAGAAGAGACATGGGGCTAGTCTGGGTTTGCAAGAAGCAGACACCAAGAGGGGATTAAATATGTAAGTGTTTTATTAGGGGAAGAGCTTTATTGAGATAAAATGGAGCTGGGCAAGATGAGATCTGATTCCTAGTGAAGGAGAGAGAGCGGGAAAATTGGGTGGTCCCAGGTGGCCATGCAGCCTGAGGAAGATTCTGCAAAGCCTTGGAGCATCTGTGAACTGTCCAGGTGATTCTGTGTCCTGCAGAAATGGGCCTGCCTTAGGGTCCTGCCTCTTTCAGACACTGACTAGGGGTGGCCCCTGGGACACATGGCCTCTTGTAAATGCAGGGGGCGGGGCTTTCAGAACCAGACAGCCATAGCCCTCAGTCCATTGGGCACCTAGGTTGCTGGTCTGCAAAAGGCGTTCTCATATTGCCCACCTAGCTGGCATTGTAGATATGCACTTGGGCTATTTCAAGTTTATCTGGGAAGCTGAGCAAGAGGCACAATGATGACCACAGAAGGTTCCAGCTCTTGAGCCCCACCCAGGGGTGCATGAGCAGCTCCAGATGGAACTCAGTGGGGACCAGACAGAAGAATGTGCCTGCCAGGGAGTTAGGCACTGCCTGGCTCCATACATGCCACCCAGTCTCCTGCCACCCAGCAAATCCCCTGTCTCCCTAACGGAATTCAGGCCTGTATCCTGGCTTCTGGCTATTGTGCCATTTTTATAGCCTGGACTTAATTTAGATGTTAAAGCCTTATTAAGAATATGCCTGACACTTGAAAGAACCTTTATTATTATCCTAAATTTTAAAGAACTGGTTGTTGCTCCCCGCCCCCCCCCCCCCCCCGCACCTTTCTCTTCTTGCCTTTCTTCTCTTCAGAGTCAGGCTGGAGCTAGGTCATTGTTGTTAATTTTAGATCTGAAATTGTATGGGTTATGGCTGGTGTCCCTACACTTTTACTCCTTAAAACAGGAAGGAAGGCCCCAGCTGGGAACTTGGGAGAGACAAGAAGCTGCTCAGGGCAGTGTTGCAGTGGAAATCACTAAGTATACCTAGGAAACACCAGATTCAGAGAGAGTTTTTGTGTGGTTAAATTAAAAAATCCCCCTGCCCCCCACCATTTGAGGGCCAGGTCTACACCCACCATGGATTAGAGAGTGGGAGGTAAGACCTATATGTGTGGGTTCAAATCCCAGCTCTGCCACTTTCTAGCTCTGTGGCTTTGGGAAAGGATCAAAGTCCAGCTTCTTCACTGCCTCAATTTCCTCATCTGTAAAATGGGTGATACAATCTATTATGGCTGGTAGCGGGTTAATCAAGGTAGCCTATGTAGTTTTCACTGGAGTGTCTAAGGCAGGCATTGCCTTTGTGTGTGTTAGCTGTTAGGACAGGTTGAGCTTTCCTAATATGAAAATCTAAAATTGTAAAAGCTCCTAAATCCAACATGTTTGGGGTGCCAACACAATGCCTCAAATGGAAAATTTCAGACCATAAAATTCTGTTTCATGAATAAAATTATTAGATATATGATATAAAATTGCCTTCAGTCTATATGGTTTAAGGCACATATAAAAATGAAGACATTTTATGATTAGATTTCAGTCTCATCCCTAGGGTATCTTATTATGTCTATGCAGATATTTCAAAATCTGAAAAAAAAATCCAAAATCTAAAGTGCTGCTGGTCCCAGGCATTTTAGATAGAGGATACTGTACCTATATTCACTCTGAATTTCCTGATTGGTGGGGCTTAAACTTAGAACACATCAAGGAAGGTCTTAGGGATAAAAAATAAAAATCCCACAATAAAGTAGTGATCAAATGAATAAACTTACTATTTTACTACCTGGTAAGACTTATTAAGACATTTAATGATACTTGCTGATGTTGACCAAGCACTTTATACATGGCTTTTGCTGAGCTAAACTCTTCACGAATAGAACAGCCCAGAGCAGCAGGCAAAGCAGGGGATCTGGATCAGGCCACCTGGTTCACGATTCTGGCTCTGCTGCTCAGAAGCTGCTTCCTGCTTCTTATTCTTTAACAATTTGGGAGTCAGAATCTCATTGCAGTGGGGTAACTGTCTCCCTGCACATGTCAAAGTCCTGACTTGAGTATCTCGGAAGGTGGCTTTATTTGGAATTAGGGTTGCTGCAGATGTAATTAGTCAACATGAGGTCACATTGGAGCAGCGTGAACTCTTAATCTAATCTGAAAGGTGTTCTCATAAAAAGACAGTGTGAAGGTCCAAGGGAAGAACACCATGTGACAAAAGGGACAGAGGTTGGAGTGAGGCAGCCACAACTAGGGGGCACTGTGGATCAGCAGCTGCCACCAAAAGCCAGGGAGTGGCAAGGAACCTTCTACCCAGAGTCCCAGGGGGACCACATCGCAGCTGAAGACTTGATGTCAGTCTCTGTCCTCCAATGTTAGTGGAGCTTTCTGCTGTGCGCCATTCAGTTCAAGGTACTTCATGATGGCAGCCCCTTACTTCCTAGGGACCACTGAAGCCACCTGGAGTCCTGTGAGTCAGGAGATGTGGGCCTTCTTTTCCTGCTGCCCAGCCTCTCACAGTCCTCCCTGTTTCTGCTCAGAAGTGTGCTTTGTCATGGGAGTTAAGTTTTCATTTTCCTGTAGGTCGTGGTTCTTCCTGGAAAGCCATTTGAATTGCTGGACTCCAAATGCACCCTGAAGGAGTTGAGCTTCTGGAAACAAAACCAGCCCCTAGAAGAGTCTAGATAGAGACTATCACTGTGGTTTAACACTGCCCATCAAACACTTTAGGATGAAAAGACCCACGTATTCCCAGGACTCATGGTCAGGGGGAAATCTAAGACCTAGGTGTATGCACCTGTGTGTTGCTTCTTTTCTAATTGAGTCATTTTATAAATTTGTTTTTAAGTGTCTCAGGTAACTCCAGGCATGCCCTTACTCATCCCTAGGATATCTTATTAATTTCTTTTTTCTTCATCTCAAATTCAAGACCATATATCCTGTGGGGGAAAATACAGGGTTTGGGGCCAGACCTTGCTGGATTCTCCCCAGCCTTGTTGACAACTGATCTCTGACTCACCTATTTTTCCTCATGTAAAATAGGATTATAACTGCACTTACTCCAGGGATTTTTTGCAACATGTAATAAATGGTGTGTCCAGATCACAGCACATTAGATAGGAGCTGATCTTGCACATCAGTGTTGTTTGCTGGGGCAACCCTTTCCTGGAGATTACTCCATGCTTCCTGTGAGGCCTGTGGCTTGTGCTGGCTTCAGTGGAGCACTTAGTAAATGCTAATGGGTAGAGTCTCTCAAATCCAAATATACTGGTGATGGCCCTGCCCAGTGCTGCCCCCTTTTTCTTTCTTGCTCACAGTGTGAGTATTCCCCCACAGAACCCTTTACTTACTGGGTCAGTATCTTCTTTTCCCTTCAGTGGGTCTTGAGCATATAGTTCCTGGGCTGTTGGGAAATTTCCTTTGGCATCCAGCTTCAGGGAGCCAGCCCAATGCCCAACTGCTGCAGAAGAGAAGTAAATGAATATTTCAGGGCCGGAGGGGAGCCAGGCTCTTGAGTTTGCAGGGAAGAAAGTCTAAAGGTGACTCTTCTGCTTTTTCTTGGGCAACCTCTACCTTGGTGGGCCTGCAGGCAACCCTCATCCATGGATTGGCCCATGCTATCTTGTTCTCAGCTCTGCAGGAATTCATGCTGTTAAACACCTAAGCATTCTCAGTGGTGGTGTTCTGCTTCATCACCTATAGTCTTTCTCAGTCTCCATGGTGGATAGCCCCTGCCACACTCACTACACTGACCTGAAGCCAGCATATTTCCCTACGGCTTC
Organism: Urocitellus parryii; assembly: GCF_045843805.1. Taxonomy (NCBI): domain Eukaryota; kingdom Metazoa; phylum Chordata; class Mammalia; order Rodentia; family Sciuridae; genus Urocitellus; species Urocitellus parryii. The sequence continues at coordinate 1,302,943 of NW_027551761.1, read as the reverse complement.
CATTGTGGGTGTAGAACTTGTAGAAGTGCCTGTCTTTCTGATTCCCTATTTTTACCCCAGATGTTCACTTCAGGCCTTGGGGACCATGTGAGGGGGATTTTCAGGTCTGATGTTGGCATCATTAATTCCCAGATAGGCTCCTGTATGGATGATTCTAGATTCTCAGGCTACACTTAACTTAGCATGACCCTGGTCTTATTTAAACTTTTCTAAAAGTTCCCTGGTAGATTTTTTTAGAAGATGATAATAATTTTGCACTAGAGAAAGACTAAGTGCACCCAGACCCTCTGGGTGTATTAGTATCGTAAAGCTGATGTAATAAAATACCACAATCTGGATGGCATAAAACAACAGAAACAAATTTGCTGAGGCTGTCTTTGAACTTGCAATCCTCCTCCCTCAGCCTCCCCAACTGATGGGATTACAGACATGCCCCCATTGCACCCAGCCAGGAATGCAGATCTTTGAGTTGTCAAGAATGTAAATGCAACACTCAGTTTGAATGATGGCACAAGTGCCACCCTAAGCTACTGTAAGAACATCCAAGGTCATTTAATGTTGTAAAACAGCTTTTTTGATGAGTACCATCTCTGCCTTAAGGAAATAACTACCTTTCTCAGTGTCATTGAGAGCTTTTTGAATATAATTGTCTACAGCTTCTATGTACCACATTTATATCCTCTAGACCAATTTTTGAGATAAATGATTATACCAGTGAAAAACAGATTGTCCCCATCTATGCTTGAGACTGGGGATGTTTGCAGGTTGACTTATTTTTTGTGTCTACTTCCCTTGCATCCATGGGTATACAACAGTACATCTTTCCATGCAGCCTAGAGGAAGCCAGGGTCATAAGTTATTCCCACACATCCACTAGGTCCCATTGGGTGCTTATCATCTAATTCCAGGTCTGTAGTACCATCTAGTCCCAAACTGATCATAAGCCTATGAAATTACAATATGTTGACATTGAGATTTTGAGGTCTATCCTGACTCCCAAATGGAACTAGGCCACATATCCTAAATGTTGTTATGTTATTCACAACACATTGTGGTCTTCTGATTGAGATGTCCTGTGGTGGGCATAAGCCATATATATTCATCCCAAATTTTTAAAAAATATTTTTAGTTGTAGATGGACACAATACCTTTATTTATTTAGTTCTTTTAATGTGGTACTGAGGATTAAACCCAGGGCCTCATACATGTGAGGCAAGCTCTTTATCATGACTCCAACCCCATTCACCCCAAATTTAATAGTAACCTTCCTTATATCTTTGCTATTCTGGCATTTATAATGGAAGATAAGGTGAAGAAGGACTCAAATGTGGCTTAATGACTGCAAAAGTTTGGAAATTGGTTCACTCTACAGTGAAGTTTTTTCCATGACCTGGATGTGACAAAGTCTCATTTATAGGACATAATTTAACATCTGCACAAGAAGTGGTTCATAATGAGTCCATCTTTCCCCTTTGATCTAGCATTAGAGACCATAATTTTACCTAGTCATACCAACAAGCTAGGGTCAATCCATGTTCTGATTGTTCAACTGCCGCGTCCGGCTAACAGGAACCGAGTCCGGCAAGAGATGTCGAGGTTAAAAAAAAAAAAAAAAATCACAGGACACCAAGGTTCTTCATCCAGGAGGAGGCATGTGTGTGCCGTTTATTATCCAAGTTTTTTCCCTTATATATTTTCTATAACTGCAGTGGAAATTTAGCCAAAACAGAGGAGGAATAACACCTGCTACTCTTGGGTTACCGTGACTGTCCCTTATCAGAAAGCTCCGAGAAGGCCAAGATGTTCCCAAAAAGGCACATATGTCTGAGGCAGATAAACATGAAACTGCAAGCCTGCGTCACGACCCTGTGAGCTGGCCACTTTGACATGCAGAACAAGAAATTCGGGGCTGAGCCCCAGGGGCCAGGGAAGGCCTGCCACCAGCATTCAACTACTGACATCGAAAGAACTATGTGCCTTGAATGAAAAACACATAAGCACCTAAGTTTAAGATACCATGACCCAATAATAGAGTTGGATATTTAACCATTACCAAAAGAGAATAAGTAAATATTGTATCTTCCCAATTGCAACATGGAAAAGAAATAAAATGTCTTATATTGCATATTTTGCAGGAATCAGCAGAAAAGTGTCCAGGGAACAAGGTTGGGACACTATATGTGGTGCCAGTATCCTAAAGGAAATTAATGACCCTATTTCCTACCTCAGGTTACCCTCAGTACAGCCCCAGTGACGGTGACTGTCTGGAGTGCTGGCTGATTCCAAAGGCTTCATCATTCTTGGGCCATCATTTTGAGAGTGTCTGACCTGAGGTTTCTTCAGCCTTAGGGGAGTGAACTTTCTAGTGGCCTCTTCTGCCACATATAGAGCAAGGAGTCTTTGAAGCCTGCCCTTAATTGAGTGATCTTTCTTCTAATGTCCTTACTTTCTGTAACAATGACAGACATTTTCAGAGGCTAAAGGGTCTGTGGAGGAAGAAAGGGGTGGACATTAAGAAATACAGTCAATAATTGCACTGATCTCTTGTCCCTCATTTCTCCTTTTATCTATCCCTTAAATGTTCCTCCTGGGTCTAATCATAAAAGACCCGTGTGGCCACCTTCAAGAGAAATTCCAGGGCATACAAAATACCCATTTTCTAATTTCTATCTAAATTTTGGAGCAAATTGAAGAATGAACTTATCTTTTAAAATAAGTTGTCCTTCAAGAGATGTAGGATCTAAGGGTATATATTCTACTAAGCCTTCTTCAATCTTTCTACAAAAGCCCTGGGATTTCACTCCAACCCCTGATCAATTATTGCCAGTTTCATACAATTAATAAGTTTCATCCTACTGTTTTTAAGTTCTGCCTTGAGACAAATAAGCATGTGATTGCTGTGCCAGCTTCTGGGTGATTCATCATAATTCCATTGATGATGCTAAGTTGCAACAGTGGACGGACCACAGGGTATAAAGTGTTAGTAATATGTAAATCATTCCCCCAAACCCTAGAAGCTTCTGTGCCCTGATGTCTCTCTGTGTCCGTTAGTGATTGATTCAAAATTACAGGTACACCTCTCAAAGCCTGGGTTAAATGTTGGTCATCAGGAAACCTTCCCAAATCCTCTTGATTTCCTTTAGATCTTGAATAGAAAAAGACACCTGCATTCTGACTGGTCTAGATTCTCCATTTGTCTCTTGTAATGGGTGTAAACTGGCAATGGGCTTGGCACGGATAGGCTCATGGTGAAGGAAACCACAATGGGAGGAGTGGGAGCAGTAGGTAATGGTGGGTACAGAGGAAAGTGGAAGAATTAGATTTTGACAGCTTTGTGTGAAGTACATTGTTGAGAGAGAGGAAGAGGTAGTTTGGGGGGTCCCCTAGGCCAGTAATGTTTAGACTCATCATTGCTAGAAGGGCCTCATCAATGCTGCAGTTACCACATCAATTTTTTTGGTACCTTAGTAAAAAGAAAGCCTGTAGATAGGGAACTTCTGCCATTTTACTTCCTTTCTGCAACATGAATCTCATAAGAGTATTATAGTTTAGACTTCCATTAATGGGCCATTTCTTTTTATCCCCTAATTCATACTGAGAACAATCAATATTGTCCTCAGTATGAATTAGGGGATAAATGAAATTAATCTCTTCTTGAGGGTCTCCAGGCAAAAAAATGATCCTAGTTTCATAGGATGTACCCCAAGGTGGTGGTAGCTTGTATCAATAGTTGATTTCCTATCTGTGAAATAAAGCCAGCCAGGTGTGATGGCATACTCCTATAATCTCAGGGACAAGGGAGGATGAGGCAGGAGGAGTGCAAGTTCAAGGCCAGCTCAGCAACACAGCAAGGCCCTAAGCAACTTAGCAAGACTGCCTCAAAATAAAACAATAAAAAGGGCTGGGGATGTGGCTCAGTGGTTAAGTGTCCCTGGGTTCAATCCCTGTTACAACACACACACACACACACACACACACACACACACACACACACACAAACACTAAATAAGTAATGAAAGAATTAACAGCCTGTTGATACCCCCAGGAGTTCCTCAGTAGCACTGACCTGCAAGACAGATGACTGTATGAAGATATCCCTCACATACATTGCAATTTAAACCCAGAATCAGAAGCCATCCCTGTGTGGTTCCCTAGAATGTAGTGTAGCATGTGTGTCCAAGTTCAGCAACCCATGCCTTGTCTGCTCAACTCTGTTTCTCAAGCCTTTAATCTTATTTATTAAACATGTTTAATAACTTTATGCCATACAATTGATATGACTTGGGGAGTGACCCTTAAACCTTTTGCAGATTTGAAGAGTATGATGAACTTGATGTTGAAAAGTGGAGGGAGCCAGAGGTTTTTCTGTCACTTTGTTGGAAACATAGCAAGGCCAAAAGTAACAATAAGTGTCATAGAAAAGAGGAAGGATAATTGTATGGCTGGTTTTTTCCTTGGAATATAAACTGCGAGGGGTCATGATGTCCATGCAGAGTCATTATACAGTAAGGACAAAAAAGTACCATTTTGGTGAAGATACCAGCTGAGAAAAGGTTTCTTAGCTATAAGATACCTTAAACTAACTAATGCCCCATGAGGTGATTTGCAAGTAGGTAAAGATGGTGAACTCATTGTCCTCCTATTTCTGAACATAGCCTCTAATAGAAGGTGGTATGATGCTCATTACTGAAGAGAGTCAGAGGTTACTATAAAGCAACAGCCAAACAGTGGAGTCTCATTGCCTCTCTGGTGGCCTTGCTCAAAAAGATGCCACAAAAAGCAAGAGAGAGTGTGCATCTGCATGTCAGGAGGATAAAAAAAGGTGCCGCTGCAGTTATTTACTGTAAGAAAAGATGGCACTGGTGTGACATATGGAACAGATTTTGGCAGAGGAAAGTGTACACAGAGAAGCTCAAAGCAAAAGGCAAGATATCAGGGGTTAGGTTACATATCATCTCAACCAAAGTTGTGAGAAGAACAAGGTGAAGTTCATATACCTGTCCTGTAGATGGCTGTTGATCTGAATGGAGGCACCAGGTTAGAAGTCACAGGAGAGTGGAAAGTTGAAGCTCCAAACTTCAGTTCTTGTATTCCAAAAAAAGAAAGCCAGACACTGAAAGCCATGCAAGAGAATTTTATTATAAGTAGAAAGTAAAGTAAGGCTCAAAGAGCCCTCTCATGAGAGTGGGTCATCTCCCATCGCAGAATGAGAAATGAAATAGTGCTGTTTGTAAATGTACTGCTGTTTTATGGTTGCCTTGAGAACTGGGGTTCACCTTCATCACTCTTTGACAATTGGGGGTTCAACTCCTTCACATCAGGTGGTAGAGTTTTTGATCCTAGTTGGTCCTCCCCAGAATTGTCATGGTGGCCATCCTATTAAAGGGGGGGATTTATTTACAAGTCAATCCTATGTTAATGTGAGTTTTGGGATCAGTGACTAGACAGAATTTGCCTTTGTGCTCCTGGATTTCTAAGAAAATTTATCTTCAGGAATATTTTGAGACACCTATGGCCATAAGAATGTATATGTGAATATAAGATCCTATTTTCAGGAGATCCCATTGTCTAGCTTTACAATGACACCAGCTGACCCTGTCAAGAATTAGTAATTGCTCCACTAATCTTATTTGATGTATTTCTAATTGGCTCCCTTTGTTCTGTTTATTTGTATAACTGTTGTTTTTCTGCATTTTCTGATTACCCATTTGCCTTAAAAAATAAAGAAAACCTTAAAGTAACTTAGAGAAAATCTATGATCTTTCCCTGTTATTGTTCTGCATTTCATTGCATTGCAGTTCACTACTCACTACTATTTAATGTCTCCCATTCCCTGAGAGAACTGACAATGGCAACCTTTGGTTTGTGCAGGTCAGAGGAGGGTCCTTTTGCATTGGGGCTGGCAGGCTAAATGGTAGATGAATAGGATTCCACTGGCCACCCTCAGGGACGGACCAACAGGAAAGCAGGTAGAGGGTGGGGTTAGTCACAGAGCCAGCTGAACCAGCCAGACTTTGTTAAACATGATGAATTTTCTCACTGATCTTCAACAGCTCCATGGGCAAATTGGGCAAAATCCATAGAGATGAGGAATTAAAGCAGAGCACAGAAGTCAAGGTTGCCCCAGGCAAGTGAGGGGACCGGAATGCAGGTCTCCCCATCCTGGGTCAGGGCACCTCTCTACTGGGTGGCAAGAGCCTGGCATACTTGGGCCTGGGCAGGCACCAAGTTGTGTCTTCACCAGACTGAGGTTCTGATGGAGTTGGTGTCTGCCGTAAACCTCTAATTCAACATATTAGCATTAAAAACAGGAAACAATAAATTCTAATCACTGTAATATTATCTTTACTAACAATATTACAATATAAAATTTGAATAATTTTTCAGATTTAAAAAATGTAATGACATCATTAAATATTGTTACAGCATAATATTAGAAACAACAAAAATGCAAATAAGGCATTCAGATTTCTCATAAAACACATTTTCCTCCAGATTAAAAACATTTTATTCAGATGTATCATTTGTATATCTTTATGGGGTATAACACAGCAATTCAATATATGTATACAAGTTTTATCATGCAACATTAACTTTACTCCCAGGAGGTCACTAGAGTGTAATCTCTCTTTAGTTTTTTTTTTTTTTGTAACTAATGACTTTGCATAGAATTCATACTGTGGCAGAGTCAGAGAAACTGTCTCTTTGTACCCTTCAAGAATGGAGACATTAGAGCATTTCAAACAGGCATTGATGCAGGGCAGATGTGGGTGATAACCTGTGGAATTTTGGGGATGCAGCAATCCAGAGGGACTAATTCCAAGAAATCTCTGGATCCTAGGTGAGGAAGTTCTCTGAGATTTATAGTCGGTGGTTACACAACAGGGTGGTTAACATAACAGTTACTGTTTCTTCCATGTTCTTATCTTAGGTTAGACAGAGATTTCACAAGTTTTCACTAAGAAAACAGAAACAGTAAATTTTGCACATCAAAAAGCTTGATTGCAGACTACTGAGGTACAACCCCAACCCTGCTGACCTAATTTTTACAAGAAAGAGAAACCTGACATTTAAAACAAAGTGGAGCTCATACCACATGAAGGCTCTAGAAATCCTGCTGACTTTAAAAAAAAATATCTTCTTGGCTTATATGTTACAATTGGTGAGGGTCTTTTGGGGACCACATCATTTGGAGTCTTTTGGGGACTACACCATTACTCTCTCTTTGATGTTCATTATTTAATCTTTTAAATCAAAGGCCATCATTATTTTCTTGGTTTAAAGCTTCATGTGATGTTATATCTTAGTTTCTCTCTCTCTCTCTCTCTCTCTCTCTCTCTCTCTCTCTCTCTCTCTCTCTCTCTCAACATCTGCTTCTAGAGTAGACCTAATAGTTTTAATGTAAAGGGAAGACAAACATGGAAGCAATGAACAAGTTAATAACATAATCTCTACTATGTCAATTATGCTTTTGAATCCACCAAGAATAGAAAACCATTCTCCAAATCGTGAGCTTGGATCCTAATCCTTAATGCCCTCTGAGGTTTGAACTGGTACATATACTAGTTTTCTGATATTGTCATTTGTGTGTTTGATTGTTATCAGTCATGTAGTAAGCACCAAGGAAAGGACCATGTGCATGCCAGAAGTAATAAATCATAGCAAAAGAGCCGTCTCAGCAGATGAAACAGTCCATCTGTCCTGTTGGTTGGTTTATCTTCCACCTTGCAGTGATCAGCCAGCCCCCAAATGGCTGAAGCAGGGCTGATGTTTCCTCAAGCTTTGGGTGTGTGCAGGCTTTTCAGCTTCCAGAGTGACTAGAGCAGGGATGGTGTCCTTCTGATCCTCAATTGTCTGTTGTTTCCTTCTTCCTGATGGTCAGCTGAATGGATGCAAATTAAGGGAGAAAGCTGCAAAAGAATGTATATGAGAATATAAGATTATATTTTCAGAAGGTCCCAAAACATGCCAAAAGAAACAAAATATTACAAAATGTATATCTGTGTATATGTATATACATATGTTGATATATTTGGTGACACTGTAAAGAAAAATATGGAATTGTGGTCAGTGCTTCATGTATGTGTGGTAGAGGTGGGGGATATCCCAGGAGGCTTAAACTACATAGATTTATCTCAATGTAACTTTTTTTTTATGAAGAGAAAGATGTTTATTTGACTCACACTTTTGGAGTCTCTAAGTCCTGTTTATCACAATCTCAGCAAAGGCTAGTTGTTGACTGTATGACTTCATGACAAGTGACAGATTGCAATGATAAAAGTTCATGTTGGAGTAAGTGGTCACATCTTCAGCCATGAATGGCGAGAAATGGGTAGGGCCAGGATTGCTCCTTTTATAACAATACTCAGAAAGAATTTAGGGTTCTTATGAAAACCACTAACAATGGATTGCATATTGTTTCATGCCCCAAATGATCTTAGGACCTCCCAACTGGGGCTCACTTCCCAACTAGTCAGCCACTTCCTAACAGTGCCACCATGAGGACCATGTTTTTAATCATGAAGTACCCTTTAGAGATACAAACATTTAAAACAGCAAGTTGCAGACCAGTGGATCCAATGAGTCTGCAGAATATTGTCTTCTCTATATGTTACATACTCAGATATTTCCCCAGTTTCTGAATATGTGATCTGTACAGATAGTTTATCTGCTGGTCTAATACTCACCTTACTTTGTTAGCCTGTATTTAGTAAAAGCCATAATGGTTGAAAGTTCAGGTTGCCAAGTGAAAACCCTGAAATTACATTCTTCATTCTACAGAAAATTGTAAATCAGATACAAACTGGGGGTATATAGGAAGGATAGATATTAGTGATACTAGCTTTGACTTAAGTGATTTAGGAAATGTTTTCTCAGTAATTTTCTCATATAATTCATTATTTTAACCCCTGAAGAAAACAGATAATGGTAGATTATGGTGTTCTAATATCAAATTAATAAGGTGGCATTACCAGTTGCAGGCGCAGGCTAGATTTGGTACCTGCAGTAGAATAGGTTAAAAAAATGACTCAATGTCATTAATCACCAAAGAAATGCCATTAAAAATTCAATGTAACTTTAAACAAATTTGTAAATAGGCCTACACTTTTATAAGCCTGATCCAACTTTTCATGCTTTGGCTTATGATCTTTCATATATTATTATTTATTTAATCTGAAAACATGAAGTAAATTTTAATTTCCTACCTCAGAAGTCAGCTTTCTTCAAAAGGTTCATTTCTAAGTGTGTCACATTTAATCTCAGAATATATTTCTGTGGGGAAATAATGCTGAATGCCTCCCTGGCTCCCAAATTAAGGTAGTGCTCAGCAGCTTAATTTACCCCTGGCTTAGCATCCTCACCATCTTTCAAATCCCTCTTAACCAGGTGACTTTGACCAGCTCTACGACCTCTGAAGACTTGAACTCTCCTCACACTATCCTTTAGCAAGACGAAACTCACTAAATTATATTTTTCCTTTCTTGATAATCTCTTGGAATAAACCTATGCCAGGCTAAATTTTGTAGGTCTAGGAGGGTATTTTCCCAAGAGACTGTTTTTCCCCACTCCAGGTTTATGGAGTCTGGCCAGTCTGGCTGTCCACAGAGCTGCAATGTACCCAGCTCCACCCCGCTGTACAGAGGCTCAATGCCCATCAGCCATGTCTCTAGGACCCAGAGTCCTGTTCAGGGAGGAGTGGGGGGTGGGGGAAGGGGCCAGGATAGTAAACTCAGGAGAAAAGACCAGAAGGTGCTCCCAGAGCAGCCAGAGATCTCTCTCCAGCTTGCCCCACAGGGTCAAGGTCCAGACTTGGCCAGCAGTCCCCAGGCTTCACTCTGGTCCCTCACCAGCTGGCTGGACCCACCTAGCCCAGCCTACTGTCTGCTGTGAGGATTGCAGCCTTTATTTAATGTACTCACTTGTTTCCCTAGGACGAGTTCCCTCAGTGCCACAGTTCCTCAAGGGTCCAGAAGGACTAGGGGCTCACCCTAGGGGAGGAAAACCAGATGGCATGCGGTGGATGCTAGTGAGGCCACTGTCATGTAGAATTCCCAGCTTCCCCAGCTTCTGTGGTCTTGGGCAGCATAGCAGCAGCCTTGGGGTTGAGTTGTTACAGCAACAGGAATGGTAGCCTCTGATGACAGCAACAAGCAGCTGCTTCCTGAGTAGGGAGTTGAGCATTGGGATTGGGGCATCTGTGGAGGCATCAGCTGGACGGTTTAGGAGTTTGGTTGCCGTGCTAGGGGCAACAAAGTCTTCCAACCATGAGCATTTTTGTCCTGCAGTGCTGACAGGAGTCCAGCTTCAGTTGCAATAAAGTTGGCATCAAGTGCTGATTGTCTCTGGTGTCTATGTTGGAGTCTGGTGGCAGAAGTGTGAAGCTCCAGAGTCTGATGTGGCAGCAGCAACATGCAGCTGCATCAGAGTCAGGTGTCAGGTTTAGGACCTTTGAGGGTGTGGGCATGGGGTTCAATGCATTGACATTGGGGCATAGGGGGCAGTGTTGGTGTCCAGCTAGGACCTGGGAGTTTTGTTGCTGTGCAGAAGTGGTGGCACCAGAGAGTCTGGAAGCTGGTGCAGCAGCAATAGAGCATCCAGCCCTGAGCATCTTCATCCTGCAGCAGTGACAGGAATCCAACTGCAGTGGTGGTGAAGGAAGCATCTGGTAGCCATGTGGGGAGTCCAGTGGCTGTGGTGAGGAGCTCCAGGCTGACAGCAGTGGTGAGGGCTTGGGGTATTAAGCGTCTGAGTCAGATGTAACCAGTAGCTGGGATGGCTTCCATTGTGGCGGCTCCAGGCCCTTGGTCTTGCTCCTGGCAGAACCAGCCTACTCAGGAAGCAGTACAGGGGAGGCAGTGGTACCCAGGCAGCCTCCATGGACCTTATGCTGCCCACACCTGACCCGCCTGGGACTGGCCATATCCCACTGGGCAGCTGCTCCCCCCCATCTCCTGCTATGGCCTCTGAAACTAGGCAATCTGCCAGGTGGGGCAGCCTTGGGAGAGGACCCCTGTTGGCATAACTACAGCCATCTTCCTTACCCCTTGCCCTCTTTATGAATTCTCAAGAAAGAAAAACCTGAGGGTCTCTGTTCTCTCCTTGAGAGATCAAAAATTGCTCTTCTCGGTGCTTAAGAAACAGTAACTTAGCTAGGGGTGGTGACACATGCCTGTAATCCCAGCAGCTTGAGAGGCTGAGGCAGGAAGATTGGGAGTTCAAAGCCAGCCTCAGCAAAATTGAGGTGATAAGCAATTCAGACCCTGTCTCTAAAATAAAATACAGAAAAGGGCTTGGGATTTGGCTTAGTGGTCAAGTGCCCCTGAGTTCAATCCCTGGCACAAAAATAAATAAATAAATAATAAATAAATAAATAAATAAATGCTATTAAGAGAAAAGAAAAGAAACAATAACTTGCCTTTTGCAAAATCAGGTGATGCCAGTCACAAAGGCTAAATCTGCCCCTAACAGGCAGCTATGATTCTGTCCTGTAAAAGGTAATGCTCAAGGGGAGTTGCTGCTGCTTTCCCTCTCTTTTGCTCTCTCCTGCTTCTGCTGCTTTCCCTCTCTTGTTGATATCTCTGTGTGAGACAGCCTTTTCAGGTGCCTGACAATAAGTCTGCTATGCCTCTGTAGTTGGTGTTCCTGTGGTTGGTCCTGCACCACTTTTCTTTCATTGATGCCAGTGACTTGGATACAAGCTCTGATACAGGCTCTCCCCTCAACCTTTCTTTCTCTTCTAGGGATTTGAGCTCCTTCAAGATCCTGGCCTGAAACCCAGGATGGTCACAGGACATCTCCTTCCATTCACTGAGGGCTCTTCCTACCTCTCCACACTGGTCTTATATGGGTAGATGAGCTTGCCCTTCACCTGCCCTCCTCCTCACAAATTTCCACTCTGGAGACTCACTAACCTTAAGTTTTGGCTCAGCACCAAGACTCACTACAAGTGACACTACTTTCTCATTCCATACCCTTTGGTGATTTTTGGCTCTGCCATTGGGGTCTACGTGGCTCACTGGGAGAGCTACAAGAGCTCTGGTACCAGGCACCAAGACTCTTGACGGGCTTCACAAGCCTTGGACTAGTGAAGTAGTGGTTGATGACCCCCTTCTCTCAGTCCCAGAATGGCTTTATCCCTGGGGCAGTGAGTCATGTGGTGACAACCCCCCCCCCTTCACTGTTGTCCCTTATCATTCTACTCTGGTTTTTCCTAGAGCCAAGTATGCCTGCCTCTAGCCACTTTAGCACTCCAACTTGCATTGGGGAACTCTCAGTCCAAAACCCCATCTGACTCTCCTATCAGCTGCCTCCTCACCTCTGCTCCATTTGACTCCAGATCTAAAGGCCCATCAACTGATTCAACTTTCTTTTTTTTTTATTTTATTTTATTTTATTTTATTTTTTTATTGGTCGTTCATAACATTACATAGTTCTTAATACATCATATTACACGGTTTGAATCAAGTGGATTATGAACTCCCGCTTTTACCCCGTATACAAATTGCTGTATCACATCAGTTACCCTTCCATTGATTGACATATTGCCTTTCTAGTGTCTGATGTATTCTGCTGTCTGTCCTATTGTCTACTATCCCCCCTCGCCTCCCCTCCCCTCCCCTCCCCTTTTCTCTCTTTACCCCTTCTACTGTAAATCATTTCTTCCATTTGTATTCTCTTGACTTACCCCTCCTTTCCTCTTATATGACATTTTGTATAACCCTGAGGATCGCCTTCCATTTCCATGCAATTTCCCTTCTCACTCCCTTTCCCTCCCACCTCTCATCCCTGTTTACTGTAAATATTCTTCTCAAGCTCTTCGTCCCTACCCTGTCCTTGTTTACACAACTTATATCAAAGGAGTCATTTGGTATTTGTTTTTTAAAGATTGACTAGCTTCACTTAGCATAATCTGCTCTAATGCCATCCATTTCCCTCCAAATTCTATGATTTTGTCATTTTTTAATGCAGAGTAATACTCCATAGTGTATAAATGCCACATTTTTTTTATCCATTCATCTATTGAAGGGCATCTAGGCTGGTTCCACAGTCTTGCTATCGTGAATTGAGCTGCTATGAACATCGATGTAGCAGTGTCCCTGTAGCATGCTCTTGTTAGGGCTTTAGGGAATAGACCGAGAAGGGGAATAGCTGGGTCAAATGGTGGTTCCATTCCCAGCTTTCCGAGAAATCTCCATACTGCTTTCCAAATTGGCTGCACCAATTTGCAGTCCCACCAGCAATGAACAAGAGTGCCCTTTTCCCCGCATCCTCTCCAGCACTTATTGTTGTTTGACTTCCTAATGGCTGCCAGTCTTACTGGAGTGAGATGGTATCTTAGGGTAGTTTTGATTTGCATTTCTCTGACTGCTAGCGATGGTGAGCATTTTTTCATGTACTTGTTGATTGATTGTATGTCCTCCTCTGAGAAGTGTCTGTTCAGGTCCTTGGCCCATTTATTGATTGGGTTATTTGTTATCTTATTGTCTAATTTTTTGAGTTCTTTGTATATTCTGGTTATTAGGGCTCTATCTGAAGTGTGTGGAGTAAAGATTTGTTCCCAGGATGTAGGCTCCCTGTTTATCTCTCTTATTGTTTCTTTTGCTGAGAAAAAACTTTTTAGTTTGAGTAAGTCCCATTTGTTGATTCTATTTGTTAACTCTAGCGCTATGGGTGTCCTATTGAGGAATTTGGAGCCCGATCCCACAGCGTGTAGATCATAACCAACTTTTTCTTCTATCAGATGCCGTGTCTCTGATTTAATATCAAGCTCCTTGATCCATTTTGAGTTAACTTTTGTGCACGGCGAGAGGTAGGGATTCAGATTCATTTTGGTGCAAATGGATTTCCAGTTTTCCCAGCACCATTTGTTGAAGATGCTATCCTTCCTCCATTGCATGCTTTTAGCCCCTTTATCAAATATAAGATAGTTGTAGTTTTGTGGATTGGTTACTGTGTCCTCTATTCTGTACCATTGGTCCACCCGCCTGTTTTGGTACCAGTACCATGCTGTTTTTGTTACTATTGCTCTGTAGTATAGTTTGAAGTCTGGTATTGCTATACCGCCTGATTCACACTTCCTGCTTAGTATTGTTTTTGCTATTCTGGGTCTTTTATTATTCCATATGAATTTCATGATTCTTTTATCTATTTCTACAAGATATGCTGTTGGGATTTTGATTGGCATTGCATTGAACTTATAGAGAACTTTTGGTAATATCGCCATTTTGATGATGTTAGTTCTGCCTATCCATGAGCAGGGTATTGATTCAACTTTCTACAAAGTCATGGCCTTTCTATGACTTGGACAATGGATTCAATTGGCTACCTAATGGCACCTTCAATCCCAACATTTGTGGGATCTTTACAACTTTTGAGAGTGCTTGGATAAATGGAAGGAAATCCCTTACATGCAATCTTTCTCTTTTCTCCATTTGAAACATTCCCTTTGTTCTTACTCTGTGTCAATCCTACCCTACACAGGTACTCCTTGCTTACTCTCCGTAAACCCTTTACCCCTCCCAATCCCACCAGGTTTCCCCTTTTTAACCCATAAGGTTTCACTTTCTTGACCTCCACCGTATATTGCTGTGCCACCACCCAGCCACACTTTCATCACCTTGCTCAGATGCACCTTCACTACATAGGGAGTCTTCCTTTCTTCTGACCTCAACATCACATAGCCTATTCCCACCTCTCCTTCTCCCACTTTCTTTTCTCCTCATATTCACTTTCACGAACCTCACCTGACAACTTCAACAGCCCTCCTCACTTTCCTAATGGTACCACTCTTCCTCAGCTTCACTAATAATGTTTCATAATTTTCTATATTCAAACACAGCAAATTTGCCAACTGGGAAAAAAGAGGGTTAAAAATCCACAGGCAGCAATATCCCTGGCCAAGTACACACTGAAGCTAACATTGAAATACAAAGACTCAGCAGGCTTGATAAGAGGCCTAAGACTAATGAAAAAAAAAGTGTCAATTTAACTTTTCCCTTGGCTGCAAAACAGAAAAATCACTCAAAAAATAACTCTCTCTCTCCCCCTCTCCCTTTCCCTCTCTCTTTCTCTTATATACTTTAATAAAATAATTAATGGCCATATCATTTTTTCCTAGGACTCTTCTTCTGCCGCACGACTAGTGCGCAAGCTTCATAAAAGAAGGTTCGAAGCATAGAAATTTACGTGTGAGTTTTAAAATTAAAGAGACATACTCTCATTACCTTTAATTCCCAGCTCCAGAGACGGCTTCTCCTAGCTCCTGCCTCCAGCCACCTAATGTGGTGGCGAGGTTTACAGAAGAGGCTAGCGAGAGAGGGAGACCATGCCAGGGAGTGAGCTTTTACTGGGGAACAAAAAATTCAAGGGAAAATGCCATCCAATAAAGGTCAAGGGGGCAGCATCCCAAGCTCAGGGCCAGCGATTGGTCTTCGGGTCAGTGGCCAGGCACACCTCCACACGGACAAGCTCTCGTACCTGGGACAGGGTGGGGAAGGCTCTGACACAGTTGTGTCTAAGTGCCTCTCACCCAGCCAGGGAGGTAACTCAAATCATGTGAGAGGATGGCCTCCCACATCTTCTTTTTTTAATATTTATTTTTTAGTTGTAGTTGAACACAATACTTTTATTTTTATTTATTTATTTTTATGTGCTATTGAGGATCAAACCCACCGCCTCGCATATGCTAAGCAAACATTCTACCGCTGAGCCACAACCCCAGTCCCTAGGACTCTTCTTTTTTTAAAAAAATTCTATGTTTTTGAGCTCATAATTTTGATCCTGAATGCCTAAATTATACTTTCTGTTCAGACCCATTTTATCCAACTATAAAAGTTGTTTTTTTTTACACTCTGCTTTCTTCAGAGGCCAATTTACAAGGGTTGACTCTTAATCTAATAAGTTTTAAAAGTTATGAGGCATTTACTTGTTTGTTCTGTGTACTATCTTATCTACTTGTGTGTGTGTCTATTAAAATCAACATTCAGAGCACTCATAAACTAAAATTCAAAAAAATGGAGGCAAATACCTTTGATTCACATGATTTAAACTTCATTTTAAATTGGGTAAACAACAAAAGGTAATGATGTCTTCAAAATCACTAATGCAAATGATCAGACAATATAAAAATATTATTTTCTAGTAAATATTTTAAATCTAATATCCAATGTTTCTTCTAGTTTTTTTAAACAATAACAAAATGCCTTAAAAAGTTAAAATAGATAAATAAGATTTAACATAAATAATTTAACATAAATAACATTATAAAAATTATTTCTATAATTTGTTGTTCAATGGAAAGTTTAAGATTGCTTTATTTCTGGCCTTATTAAAACCAAGATGATTAAATGTTAAAATTCTACTTTCATACCTGTTCTAAAAACTCACAAGATGATAAAATACTGTGTTATTTTAACCAAATGATACCAGACATTAGACATCTCATGGTCAACACTACTGGACTCTGGACTCTGAGAATCATGCCGGCAATGAGGGACAAGAAGCCTCTGAGCCAGCTGCATTGGCTTCCACTACTCCACCTGCCCAGCATCCTTCATTTTCTATTCTAAGCCTTCCTTTTGCTCTTTTTGCTCTCCTACCAGCTTTTACTGTCTCCTCCAGAGACACTATTTCTACACAAACAAGAGACCCAAACCCTCCTTTCAACTCCACTGATGAGCCTCCCCCTTACTGAGTTCCACCAAACCCACCTGCTCCCTCCACGCCATCATCCCAACCACTCTTCAGCCCTTCCATCACCCAATCTCACACAACCATTTGAGAGCCTGTCCCTTTACTCCCTCTCCAGGAAGTGCTGGGTCTCAGGGGGTAGGCAGTGTCCATGTGTCCTTCTCTGTAGGTGATCTCTCCCAAATAGAGTAATGCCTAGGTTCCATTACCTCCAACCTTAGTAGATATACCAAGGAGTACATTACATAACATAGTTCAAAAGCACACCTTTCATGATATGCTCCTGATCCTATCCAACACCCTCCTCCTAGAGGAATGCAGATGAGTCTGGGAACAAGCCTGGAACTTTGCCAATGAAGCCCACCAATTGGAACTAAAAAATTTCCCAGGAGGCCAAAGAAGAAGGGACTGATTTTTTACTTGCTTACTGACAGGTTTAAAAAGGGCAGCTCATAAAGCCATTAGTTATGATAAACTTCAAGAGGTCATTCAAGATAAAAATGAAAACCCCTCTTCCTTTTCAAACTTCCTGACTCAGGCCCTGCTCTAGTACACCAATTTGATCCTGAGTCACCTGATGGTCAGAACTTACTCATAACCTACTTCTTCTCCCAAAGCTTCCTGACATTAAAGCTAAAATTAAAAAGTTGGAGCGAGCTCCCCTCACTCCACATGCTCAAGTGCTTGAGGTGGCCTTCAAGGTGTACAATGGCAGAGATGAAAAGGGCTGTGATGCTAAATATCAAATGCTAGCCAAAACATTTCAACAACCTGCCATTACAATCACTACCTGTGTAACCAAAGAAGACCCCCCGGAACATACTATAGGTGTCATCAGTTGGCCCATTGGGCCAAATCTTTTTCCAATCCTCACCAACCTCACAGTTCCTCTTCTAAATGCCACCAGATAAGCCATTGGACTGTTGATTACCCTCTTGCCCAGAGAGGCACAAGGTCACACAGCCCCACACTCTGCAAGCAGACCTTCTGGAAATAACTATGGATAACTGATGAGGCGTGGGATCTCAAAACGCAATGACCACCATCACAATAGGGGAACCCAGGTAACCATTGTGGTAGCAGGTAGACCCATCTCTTTCCTTTTGGACTCCAGGGCTACATTCTCAATACTTGTCCAATTTTGTGGACCCACCTCTACCTCCACGACCTCCATTGTCAGGATGGAAGGCAAAACATATTAACCCCTAAGAACCCCACCTCTTACATGCGTATTCATGAGATCCCTTTCTTACTTTCTCCCACTCTTTCCTCATAATTCCACAATGCCCCACCCCCTTACTAGGTCAAGATCTCCTAAGTAAACTTACCTCATCCATTTACTTTAATCTTCCCATGCCATGCTCTCTCCCAGACTCATCCCCACTCCACTCCTCCTCCTTCTATCACCTACAACAACCCTGTCCCATATCTGGGGATTGCCCCCATCCTTGGTCAATCCCCAGGTATGTGACATACACAACCCCTCTGTAGCCACCCACCAAGATCCCATCCACATCACACTAAAAAAACCCATCTCTCTTTATATCCCAATCCCAATACTCATTACCTCTAAGCAGGCTTAGGGTACTCAGATCCCATCATTTCTCACCTCCTAGCCAAAGGCCTGTGTCCTGCAGATTCCCTCGTAACACACCCATTCTCCCCATCAAAAAACCCTCAGGTTTTTTGGTCCAAGACTTCTGCATCATCAACACAGCATTAGTCCCTTTACACTCCATTGTTGAAAATTCATACACTATCTTGTCCTCCAAGATTTTCTGTTCTAGACCTTAAGGATGCCTTCTACTCCATTCCCTTACACAAAGATTCTCAAAGCCTCTTTGTTTTTACCTAGACTGACCTAGACACCCAGGTATCCATTCAACTTACATGGACAGTCCTTCCTCAGGGTTTTAGATATATCCCCCAACTTTTTGGACAAGCCTTGGCCTGAGACCTCACCCACCTATCCTTATCACCATTATTCCTCCTCCAATATGTGGACAACTTTATTCTCTGCAGTTTTTCCCAATACCATAGTAAAATCCACATAGCCAAATTATTAAAATTCTTGGTCTTGTAAGGATATCTCATCTCCTCCTCTAAGGTTCACCTTTCTCTTCCAACAGTCACTTACTTAGGCTTCCAAATAACCCTGCCCACAAGGCCATCACTGTGGATCACAAAAACTCATTTCTCACCTTTCTCTTTCTACTACTAAGGCTAAAATATTCTTGGGAATAACAGGATACTTTAGGATATGGATACCCAATTGCTCTTTGATGGCCTGACCCCTTCACAATGCCACAAAGTTTCTCTTGAAGAGCCCCTCATCACACCCATCAACACTCCCTTTTGGGCCCCCAGCAAGCCCTCCCTCAGCCCTTCACTTACCTGACATTGAATGGCATTTCTCTCAAAGGCCTTTGAATAGCAGTGGTACTTCTCTCAAAGCACCTTGAACCAAAAATATGAGGATCAGCATTTTGCCTTTAGGTAATAGCATCCTCAGTCATTTTAATCCAGGAGTCAAAAAAACTAATATGTTGGTCACCTCTAACAGTCCTTTCCCCCCACCACTTAACTGAATTACTCTCCTATAAAGGTTCTCAGACTCTGTCCCCTTCCAGCATTTTTCCCCATCAGATCCTACTAAGGATCCCACTCTAACCTTCAAAACTTGCCCACCACTCAATCTCTCTACTCTACTTCCTCCTCCTGGTGACTCCAATTCTCATTAACCTCTCTGTTCCTGTGTAGAGCTCTTAGAACAGTTACTCCCTCATGCCTCCCATATTTAGTAAGGACCCTTGTCCACTCCCTCATACACCTGGTTCATGGATGGGTGTTCCTTTTCACATGAAGGCCTTCAAATAGCAGGCTAAGCAATCAGCATAGCTTTAGAAATGATAGAGTGTACCCCCTGTCCCCAACACCACCAATCAACAAGCAAAACGAATAGCTCTAACCCAAGCATTCACCCTAGCTAAGAGTTAATCTTTGACCATTTATAGAGATTCTATATATGTCTTCCATATATTTTTAGCTCACTCAGCAATATGGAAAGAGGGTACTCATGACTACCAAAGGCTCCTCCATCACCAACACTTCATACATCAATGCCCTCCTAGAAGCCTCCCTCCTCCTTTCTTCTATGGCAAAGCCATCAGACAGATAATTTCATTATTACAGCAGGTAGCAACTGTAATAAAATGGCCCAACAAGTGACTCTATCC
This sequence comes from Urocitellus parryii, assembly GCF_045843805.1. Taxonomy (NCBI): domain Eukaryota; kingdom Metazoa; phylum Chordata; class Mammalia; order Rodentia; family Sciuridae; genus Urocitellus; species Urocitellus parryii. Next base: position 1,283,018 of record NW_027551761.1, on the reverse strand, counting down.
TCCCTCCCCAACAAAGAATCCAACTCCATTCTCCTTTCTACATCCCCAGACACTGCCCAAAACACATCTACACCCCCATACCACCCAAGGTGCCTATCACTTTACACTAACCTATCTTCTTTAAGGGACTTTCTCAAACAATCTCTAATCATCACCTTAAACCATATCAAATTCCTCCAGGACCTCTTCTACTCCTGAGATACATGTAAAAGAAACAAAAACAAAACAAACAAACAAACAAAACTAATCCTTCCTCTAATATTCATGTTCCCATCCCAATGCAGTTACTCCACCTAATGGTTTGTCCCCTAAATGGATGGGACCATATGAAGTTACTCTTACCACCTCAAGTGCTGCCAATTTTAAGGGCTCTGCAACTGGATACACAATTCAGCTCTCAAAACCTTCCCTCACCTTCACTGCAACAACCACAGGGCCCCTCACCTTGAAGCTCAAACAGACTCAAGCCTTCAAACTTCACTCAGTATCAGAACAACCCAAAGACAATCCCACCCGAGATTAGTGACTCCCTCTCCCCCTTCTCATTACTATCAATTTCTTCTCATCCTATGGACAGAGCTGGCCTTTGACCCAGGACTTCCAAGGCCTATTACTCCCACTTTCCTCTTCCAGCTCCTTCAGGATTTACATTTTCAGGAATTCTTTTCCAACTTCACCCTAACTGAAATTTTTCTCTTACCTCACTGCCATTCTCTGCCTAGCCTTTTGTTACCATGTGTTTTCAAGTTTCTAAAAAAAAAAAAAAAAAAAAAAAAAAAAAAAAACAAAAAAAAAAACCATCATGGAAAGGACTAGGACCTTCACCAACCAAGTGGTCAATAAGATGCTTCTGGGATAATATACTCATTGACAGAAGAAACCTTCCTCTAGGGCCTGCCTCTGCCCCTGTCACCACCCCCATGCCAGTAGGAATTAGCTATAAGAAGAAGAGACCTCTATCCATAAGCCACCCTAAACCCTAGTATTAAAACAAAAATGGAGGAATGTTGGCATAACTACAATCATCTTTCTTTCCCCAATCCCACTCTATGAACACTGTTCTTATTCTCAAAAGATAAACCTGCAGGTCTCTATTCTCTCCTTGAGAGATAAAAAGCTGCTCTTCTCTATTCTTAAGAAAAAGTAACTTGCCTTCTGCAAAATCACGTGATGCTTGCTATGCCAGTCACAAAGCCTAAACCCACCCCTAAAAGGTGGCCATGATTCTGGCCTATAAAAGGTAATGCTCAAGGGGTGTTGTTGCTGCTTTACCTCTCCTGCTGTTCTCTGTCTCTCTTGTGCTACTCTCCCTCTCCTGCTATTCTCTATCTCTCTTGTACTGCTCTCCCTCTCTGTATGAGTCAGCCTTGTCAGGTGCCTGACAATAATTCTGCTTATGCCTCTGTAATTGGTGTTCCTGAGGTCAGTTCTGCACCACTTTTCTTTCAACCCCCACCCTCCCCAGCCACATCCCACATGGGATGTGGGGCATAGAGCAGAGGACCTAGGACATCTTCATCCTCAAAGTGCACTTCCATGGGTGAGGGAAGCAGAACACCAAGACTGAGGGCTCTTCACCTTTACACTCTCTTTGCTGCCTATGCCCTCCACCCACATCCCACCACAGGGATGTACTTTGAGCGTGAGGATGTGCTAGCCCCCACCCTGCCACAGCTCTCTTCCCCGACAGTCCAGGGGAAATGTGTTTGGGAAGGGAGTGTCATCTCCAAAGCCTACCTCAGCTGGCAACTGGCCTACTACCTCTGCAAAGGCCACAGCCCAGGGAGCAACAGGACAAACCAGGGGTGGGGCAATTAGACACCCAGTGGGCTTAAAGCCAGTGCCAGGCAGGGCAGGCATGGGCAGGAGGAGGTCCTCAGAGACTATCTGGGTACCACCATATCCCATGTTCTGCTTCCTAAGCAGGCATGCTCTACCAGAAACAAGACCAGTGGCCTGGAGTAACTGCTGCAGAGGCCACCCCAGCCTCCAGTCACCTTCTGACTCAGGCCTGCCACCCCAAGCTGTCACCATTGCTGCTGCCAGAGCTCTACACTGTAGCCACTGGAGTCCCGACATGGCCACCAGCAATGTCGCCCCACCACCAAAGGATGAGATTGCTCCTACCTGGATGCCTTGCCTGCAACTGCGACCTCCAGCCCCCTCAGTTTCCTTTGCCACCACAACCATAACCAAACTCCGGACACTGACGCCTTCACAGAGGTCCAACACCAAGCTGACTGCCCATTGCCACTGCCTGTAGCCATCTTTGCAGCCTGAGGCCAAGTCTTCATGCTGCCACCAATACAATTGTTCTCCCCAAACTGCCTTAGGACCCCTAGGCTTGCTGATTGATGCTTTCCCCACTGATCAATGCCACTGGTGCTAAATTCTGCTCTGCCCCTTGTTGCTGGGCACCATGAATGTGGAACACTGATGTGGAACACTGAGGAAGGTGCTATACACTTCTGAGCCTCTGCAACCAGACTTTTTTTCACAGCCACCAGATGCCTCCACGAGTGCTACCTGTACCTCCAGGCTTGGAGAGGGTGGAAGGCATCCTTTCCATGCCTCTGGCCTTTTCAGCCCTGCCAGAGGATTAATTCATTGATCAGTTAAGGCTCTTATAACTGAATCATTTCACCTCTAAACTTTCTTTCATTGTCTCACTCATGAGCTTTTTGGGGACACCTAGTAATTAAACCGTAACACCTCTTCATCAAATAGCTTAGCAAGATCTTGATAACTTGTTGTAGCTTCTACATCAGCACTTGCTGCTTCACCTTGCACTTATATTTTATGGATATGGGCTTCTTGCCTTAAACCATGAAACTTATCTTAAATCAAGAACCAAACTCTGGCACCTTCAAACTTCTTCTGGAGCTTCCTCACTTCCCTTGGCATTAGAACAATTTAAAGTTATGGCCTTATTTAGATTTGGGTTTGACTTTGAAAGGTATATCTCAAGATTATTATCTTGAGAACTGTTTGCTAATCTTGTTCCCAGAATGTGCTGTCCCCAACTGCGAACTGTTTGCTAATCTTGTTCCCAGAATGTGCTGTCCCCAACTGCCAAACTGCAAAATGTAACTTCCCTCCCTGCCCTCTCCAAGGAAAGTATATAAACTCTGCTTAAGCTGTTCTCAGGGCTCTCTCTCATCCTTCCAGGATGGTCTGTGGGTGACCTCCCCCACAGGACCCATGTGCTCTATGGGGGCTCCATCTTCATCTACACTGTGTGGGGGGAGGGGCACAGCCTAGTGAATGGATTGAGCAGTTTTAATGTCAACATAAATTTTGTTGCTATAATTACTGACAATGCCATCCTAAACAATGAAAAAAATACCATCACAAAGATAAAACAGGCAATTTAAGAGGGGAGGGGAAGGATAGCTGTGGTGGAGGATCTGGCACTGGGTAATTCTCAGGACCTAGTAACATGTGGGTGGTGCCATAGAGGACTTTAGAACTAGGGCAGCCCGAAAATATTCCAGAAGTGGAAGAGCTGCTGGACTAATAGTTACTTGACTTCCTGCCTCTGGCATTTGGGTACCTAATTTTGGTACCTGAAATTTATGTTGCTACCAGGAAAGGTGGCTCTCTTTGAAAGGATGTGTTGGCAGCTTGGATCATCATCTCTACCAACTGAAAGGTAGTGTTTGTTCCATGTCTTCTTGGCTTGCTGACGGTGCTGATGGTGCTGGAATTTGGACATCCTCTAGTTTTGAGATCTATTCTTCCTCCATCACAGGGAATTTGGTGATATGCTGCCTGAAATGTAAGCAGATAAACTGGGCCACTACTGCTGGTGGCAATTCTATTATTTGAGATGGTGCTAGAGCTACGGGAGAAAACACTCCCAACATGACTGCCTTTCCCTGGGCCTTTCCCAATTCACACTAGAACCCTGCCTCTGAGAAGATCCCCACCCCTCTCCACACAACAGGCAGTCTTCCCAGTCTAGGGTCCACCAGTTACAGGATATAGGCTTGTGTGGCTTGGGACCAAATCCAGATCCCCTGGGAACCAACACAGATTCCTCTGAATATGCCTTCAGTCATCCACCCCAGGCCCATCATCAGAGGGCTCAGACTCACTGGGATCTGTGTTCTCCAGCTGTGGAAGGAATTTCTGGATGTGGAAGTTCAACTCTGATTCAGGCATGGTGAGCAACAAGAAAGTCCTGAGAAGCTTCCAGTTGTCCAGGTCCTGGGCCATCAAAAAATTTTCTGGTTAGAGGTATAGCCACATTTCAATGATGGAGCAGAGGATGCTGTAGAATTTTGAGTGAGGCAGGGAGCCATGAGGGGCTGGGCCTCTTCTTTAGCTGGAACCTCCCTAGACCCCCTGCATGGTAAGCTTCCCAAATAGTGGGCAATCAGGTCCCATGCATTAGATCAAAGGGGGCAAACCTGTGAGGCACATGTATGGGTAGAGTGCTAAACACACTTGCCGTCCAGTCTGTGTACAGAAATGTGTGTGAAATCCTGGCTGGGACTGGCTGTGTTAGGGAGGGATCTTCACAGGGACTGGCTCTGAAACCCCAGTCACTCCTCTGTTTCTTGGGTACCCACCACAGTTCAGTATGTTTCTTCTACAGGGTAAGCCCCAGACTTCAGTCCTCCTCTGGGAATCACACAAGGCGGAAGCTGGGGTTTGCCTAGCCATCCTGTACAATAGTCCCCCAAGTGACCGCTCTCAAGAGATGAACCTTCACTCTTGGCCCAAAGATCATTCATTTCTTTTCTTAAAGGTACTCCTCCTCATCATCTGATTGGCGGTATCCATATTTAGAGAAAGCCAGGAGACTTTCACCTCTAACATCCTATGCCCAATATCTGCCTAGCTGCCTTGTGTGCTTTATTAACTTCCTGACAATCATGAAATCTCAGGATGTCTGGGAGGTTAGTCTGCACTGCTTCCTAAATGATATACCATGTGCCTGCCAATGGTAGGTGCTTCATATACATTTGAGCCATGAATAAACCCAATCACCTTCTGCCTACCTACCTCAGGGCCAGAAACTACTCCGTTCATCTCAGGGGTCCCTGTTTTGGCTACATGCAGGTCAGGAATTCTCCCAGATGCAGTCCACAAACTGCTTCCCAGATGTGGAAACCTCCTTTTTTGAGGCCTGAGAGTAGTAAGGCCTGAGTCAGAGAACTTTCTCACAGAAAGGGGACAGACCCACAGGGGAAGGCCAGAGCCTTTGGCAGCCTGCTCCACAGGACCAGGCCTGAGGCAAACACTCCTAGGTCTCATCCTTCTTGGTTTTCTAAACATACAGACAGGGTTCTCCTCTGAAACCCCTACTTTCCACAGAGCTGATTGAGGTTCAGACTGATGCCCAGCATTCCTAACATTAAACCAGGAGACAGTCATGTGCCAGGGCTTAGAGGTGATATATACCTTTAAAAAAAAACCTTTATTTTAGTTCATGGGGTTTTTGTTTGTTATGTTTTGTTTTGTTTAGTGGTGCTGAAGATTGAACACAGGGCCTTGTGCATGGGATTCAAGGATGCTACCAACTGAGCTATATACTTTTATTTTATTTTATTTACTTACTTACTTATTTATTTATTTATTTATTTATTTATTTATTTATTTATTTATTTATTTTGTGGTGCTCAGGATCAAACCCAGTCCCTCATACATACCAGGCAAGTGCTCTGCCACTGAGCCACAATCCCAGCCCCAATAAACAGCAGATCCAGAACCTTCTTGCTACTGGCCAAATTTTGATAGAAATATAAAAATTAATGAACATAACAGATGATCCCCTTCTACAAGGCAGGCGCCAGGACATTTTCGAGTTCCTGCAGGATGAGTGCTGTGAAAATATTCACTAGACAGGACACATGCTCTGATGGATCTTGGTCATCTTCTCCCTAGGTTGGAGAATCAAAGAGGGCCCTTTCAACAGATGGAAACAGTAGTCATCTGCAAAATGACTCACTGCTATATAGTCAAACAAAATATTTTCCCTCCATATTCTCAGGGTGTATGAGACACACACACACACACACACACACACACACACACACACACACACATAAACCTGGTGAGGGTCTAAGGCTATCAAAAGGAGAATTTGGTTCATAACCCACTTGAATCAAATGTATAAAATATGATATGTCCAGAATTATGTAATGTTTTGAACAACCAATAATAAAATTTTTAAAAGGGGAATTTGGTGGGCTAGAATATGGTCACTTACAGTGACCTGTCCAGTCTTATCTTTGGTCTCCTTGCAAAAAAAAAATTGCCAGAGTCATTGGGACCCAGTGCTGACCAAGTACCTCCACCCTCTGGAAAGTTCTCTACTCAATCAGGGCTTTCCTGAGACCTGAGCATCCACATATTGGTAGGAAAAAAACTCATGGCTCCGAGCTGGCTGTCTCAACGCCAGTGAGCAGACTGGTGGATGCCTAACTACTAGAGTTCCAAGTTCTGTGTGTTCCATTGCCAAGAAATGAGGTCACTTCCTTGGGAACTCCTTACCTGAGTCCCTGTCTCACACGAGATTCTACCAAAGGCCCACTGGGATGTGTGCTGTTTCCATCTCTGATGACATATACATAAGTTGACACAGTTACACCAACACACCGTGGATTAGGTTCCCAGACAGACCTGGGTGGTTTGGGGACACAGAGCTTGGCTCAGACCCATCCCCTCCTTCTGGTTATATGTGTGACCCTGAGGAAGCCTTGGTGCCTTGCAAGGCCCCCATAGCTTCCCAAAATGTTTCCCAGTGATAATTCTAGCATCTGCTTTTGAGGTGTATGTGCCCATAAATACATGGACTCCCTGAGAAACCCTAATTCTAGAGTCATGTGTCTGTGATGCACACATAGATGACACAACATAGGAAGGTGAAGGACAAAGGAAGTCATACAACTGTACCATGACCTATCAGAGAACCTGCTCCTGGGGCTTTCCTGATGCTCCTGTAACAGGCACAGTCTAATTAGACTTGTATCTTGAGGGAATCTTCTGCTGGACTGGGGAGTATTTGGGTTGTCAGTCTGGTGAAGGAGGAGAGTCTCCATTGGGCTTATTGAAGCAGTTTGTGATGACTTTTGTCAGCAGTTTGTGAGATATAAGTGGGACAACAGGAGGTAAATGTGCTCCAAAAGAGTTTCATCATTTCTCAGGGTTGTCATGGACAAGAAAGTTATGATTTTGTGTTTATCAGACCAGAAGAGGAGAGGGGGTATAGGTTGAGAGAGAGCCAGTGGCTAACATTGGAATTGCTCCCATGGGCTGGTGTCTTTAGGGGGGATGGTCCTGCCCCACTGGAGTGGGTGCCGTGGCCTAATTGAGTAGCCTGGTAAGCATCTGTTTGCTAAATCGATGGTCTGGGATACACAAATTGGTGAAAGGTGCAGCTGAGACCAATATCTTCTTCAGGAGACTAGGCATGAGGAGGATGGAGATAAGGTCCAGGTCTCCCAGAAAGGATCAAAGAATCTGCAGAACCCAAGACAAGCCTCTTTGAGGTACTTTTCTCAACTGCCAATGGACAGTTGTGGGATGGTGGAAGGATGACCTGTGAAGGGTCCTGTGGGGCTGGGCAGCCCAGAGTGGCCAGCCAGTGTAGGGAAGTCAGCAGATGCTAGACAGGGTTTCATGAGAGATGCTTCTGGCAGGCCCCTTAACCCAGGGGCAGGGGTGAGGTACAAGGCTTGCTTTGGGAAGTACCCATGGCAGGGTTTAGGGAAGGTGAAATTCAGGAATTCCAGTGGGGAGTGCAAAAGGTCCTTCTACTGCTGCCAACATGGCTTCAGGTGAAATGGCAATGTCAGACTTGTTCCCAGGATGTAGCTTTGGAAGGTATGAGTAAAGAACCTTGGGCACGTGCAGCAAACCATCAATACAGGGTCTCACCAGGAAGGGACATGAGCACATGCAATGTGTGTGCTGGCACCAGAAGCAGGAGGGATAGGCCAGAGAACTGTGTGCCTGGTGCATGCATGGGTCCTGGGGGTGCTGTGGAGTGCTGGCACTGGGGCTATGGATCCATATCCTGCTGGTTCACCACTTGACCCAGTGGGGTTCCTTGATCATCTAAGAAGGGTGGGAGATATTGGATTTGAGTGCCCACAGCTATGGCAATGGTAGTGATCCCTCCTTTCCAGTGGTGGTGGATGCAAGTGACTTTCTGGAAGCAGTGTCATGGTTTCTGTCGGGAATTGCTGAAATCATTGAACAATCTGGAGGGCCAGCAATTTGATTCTATCTATCTATCTATCTATCTATCTATCTATCTATCTATCTATCTATTTTTTAAAAATCAGGCATAATGAATCCAAGGGTGCTTCAAAACTCAGCCACATTCCCAGCCTTTTTGTTATATTTTTATTTAGATACATGTTCTGGCTAAGTTTCTGAGGCTGGTTTGAACTGGCCATCCTCCTGCTTCATCCTCCCCAGATGCTGGCATTACAGGCATGGTAACTTAACCTATCATTTGGTCAGATATCTGCTGGTTAAATATTTTTCTTAGGGAATGGCCAGGAGAAAGGAAAGTATGTCATAAAAGGATCCTTCGTTATTGTAAAGTGCTAGAGGTTGTGGTTTGAGTTAATCCAACAGTCATCTTAAATAATAATGACCTCAGCATTTAATTTATCCAGGTTGTCACTGCTTCTCTTCCTACCCCATGCTATCATGGATCACTGAGAATTTCTATGGTCAGAGTTCAGCTACAACACTTTTCTTTCTTACTAAGACTGGACTAAAACTTTCTACAATGACACCTCCTAGGACTGGAGGTCTGGAAAGAAGAATTTGTCAGTAGTGCTTTCAAATATAAAACCACAAAATTTGGTAGTAAGTAATTTGTTTTGTCTAGTGATGATTTTCTTTTAAATTTGTCTAAAGAGGTAAGACAAGAAAAGGACCTAGACTAGTCATGTACTTTGGAAGGAGAAAGATAAGGGGAAGAGAGCCAGAGAACAAAGGAAATTCAGAATGAATAAAAAGGCAGAACATGCTCATTTCTTGGGATACCAGGATACCAGCTATGGCCCCCTTCTCCCTCCCAGGAGAAGTCTGTTACTCCTTTGAAAAATAAACCCTGCTTTATATACTTGCCTCAGCGTGCTCCTCTAATGTGATAATTCAACATGTGAGGAAGCAGAACTTGGCACCAATAACCAGTTTTTATCAAAAATCATCACATACATTTTATAATTCATATTGTGTATTTGCTTGACCTCTGTGTACCCTATGTCATTTTGTCTGTCCATCTTCAGTTTTCATAATGTTTCCTCCTGCACACTGCAGTATGCCTATCAGTGTCTGTTTACTTGGCTTTTAGAGAAAAGAAGTTTCATGTGAATTAAGGCATTTAATTAAATGGTCTTTCACATTGATCAAAACCCTGACAACTTCTGTTGCCTGCTTTCATTCCTGAGATTCCCTGATTCCCTCTTATGTCATTTAACTTCAGCCTGAAGTTCCTTCCACAGATTTTGGCAGCAGGTGGTCTAGTGGTACATTCCTGCATCACTGAGGGGTTGATGTGGGGTTCTGTGGTGGTGTATGGTACAGTTCAGTCCTCAAAGCCTTTGGTCTGCTTCTTTGCTGCTACTTGTGATTTCAATGCATTCCAGAGGCCAACTATGATATGATGTCAGGATCATGGCAATATCTGCATTAATCTTTGTATTTGTTTTTGTTTGGTCTTCAATGAGGTCCCAAATTGATCTTTTATTTCAGCACTGCAAGGTCATATTGCAATGTCCCCTAGCCTTCATGTTTTGGGATGAGAAGTCATAGACCCTCAAACTTTATAACAAAAGTTGTCATTTTCTCTATTTTCAAGACTTTTCTTCCTCTTTGATTTTCAGTGGACTGGGCACATGAGATTTTTGAAACTTCCTGGATCTAGGGTTCCTGCATTGTAGAGTTTTCAGACATTCTTTCTCTCATGAAAATCATTGGTCAACACCTTGTATCTCCTTCAGGCACTCCTGTGGGACATATGGTACAATTTCACTACTATTTTACACATCTCTGATGTTCTTTTCATTTTCCTTCAATCTTTATTCTTGTCCTTTTTTTGTCAGACAGTATTATTACTGTTGATCTGCAGGTTCTCTAACACTTTATTCCTGGGATGAGAAGTTATTTCTTTCATTAGCTTTTAGGGAATGGTTATAATGGATGTTTCTATGATGAATCCTTTAAGTAGATCACTTTAGGGATGGAGTATTGCCAGATTTTCCTCATCTTCTCTGTGCTTTGGTCTGTAATTGTGCACAGTGTTCTGGACAGGTGGATTATGGTAGAGTGAGATACTGGTTCCTACTAAAATGCAAGCCACAGGCTGGGATGCAACACCAAGGGCTACATGGAGAGAGGCACCAGAGAACACCAGGTGTGCTTTACTCCAGGCCAGGATTCAGGGACACAGAGGTATGTGGGAGGTAGCTTATCCATCCTTCCCAACCCCAGGACCATTCCAGGCACCTGCTGGCTGGAACCAGGCTGTCCGGGCCTCCCTACCTTCTCCTTGTGCAGGGCACTCTTCTCCAGCATGTCTACCTGCAGGAGTTTCTTGCCACTCTAGTGAAGGGCAGCTTTGTGAGGACGCCAATGTAGCAGGCCACTCCAAAGCTTGGCAGTGGGCAGAGGAGGGTGAACTGGGGCAGTGGGGTTGGGCAGCACTAAGCCATGCAGCCTGGAGGTGGGCCCAGGATGGGGGATGAACAGAATCTCACCATCTGCAGACCAGCAGAGAACTCAGGGGCCAGACTCCAAGACCCTCTGTGCCCTGACTTCATGGGTGAGGTTGGGGCAGGCCCAGCAGCCTAATCAGCATGCTCACACCACGTCACCCTGTTCTTTCTTTCATTTTCTGGCAATTTCCCTCTTCCTCTCCCCTTTGCTGCTACCCTCGGGCCTATGCATATGTTCCCATGGTCTGGGTGCCCATGCCCAGGAGCAGCCTGCTGGTCCCAGGACTAGCATCCAGGTCAACATGAGTTTACCCTTTGGTTTTGGGGCCATGGGGTCCAAGGGCAGTGGCCAGGATGACCATCAACCTAAGCACCCTCCTGGGCCAAGGTCCCTGCATCTGCAGGAAATGGCACTCCTGTCTGATTATGGACAGAGGACAGACAGTCCAACTCAGGGACGGTGGTGAAGGGGCTCCCTGAACTCAGGCCCTATGAATTTTCACAGTGGCCAGGTTGGCACTGGACTATGGTACTGGAGATGAGCCAGTGTAGGGTACTGTGGGGAAGAGAGGGCTATGTAGTAAAGGAGGGGTGAAAGAGGGCTGTTCTCTGGGTGGGGGATCTGTCCTGTGGTCTCACTGCTGATGATGAAAATGAGTCCAGAAAGGAGCCATCAAAGCCTGGATGGCAGCAGAAGCTCTTGCATGGGGTCAGACATGCCCTCTTCTGGTCTTTCCCAGTGCCCACTCTGACCTTTCCTTTTGGGAGAGCAAGATTATCTCAGTGGTGGAACACCCCCATTTTCATCCAGAAACAGGACCTACAGAGCCACAGGGAATCACATCAGCTAAGCTGACCCTCACTCCTCAGGTTGGGCTTGTGGGGCAGAAAAAGGGGAACTGCCACAGGGGTCCAGCTTTCAGAAAATCCTCTTCTTTTCTGACTATGAGTAGTAGTGGCTTTTGGGGGGTCTTCCCTCCCCCAGGCAAAAGCAGAGGGTCCACTTCCTGCCCCTGGGAGGAAGTACCTGTCTGGGGCATGAGTCCTGGCTCCTTCTCCTATAGCAATTGTACCAAATCTACCAGAAAGGGCAACTCTCGGAAGGCCAGAAAGGCCTGTCACATAGGAGGCCATCAGGCTACCCATTCAGCTCTCTTCATACACCACCTGCCACCAGGCATGCAGGTCAGCAGGACCCCGAGGCCACCTGCTTCCTGCCTCCATTTGCTCTGCCCTATTGCTCAGTTCACCATCAATAACCAACCTCCCCTCTCTGTCCCACCCATGGCTCCCTTCTCTGCCTCACCCAGAGATGGGGTGTGCAAGATAACCTTCCCTGCAAATGGCGGTGAGGACTGAATGCAGTGTCATTTTGTAACAGGGGTTCACTTAATGCTTTGACCATATACCTTATTGCCTTGAAACTTACATTTTTTTTCTTTTTCCAAAACTTCTTTTCCCTGACCTTTATCCTCCTTGATCTCTCTTCCCTAATCTCATTTTTCTCTGAATCACCTCTTTAAAAAACCCCTGTTTCCCATGATGAGCAAAATCACTGGCTCTGGGACAGGAGTTCCTTGGGTTTCTCCTTTGCAAGCAAAGCAATAAAACATCTTCCTTTGTGGTATATTATATGGTGTATTTTAGAGAAGGATCCATGTGCTGCTGAGAAGAAAGTATATCCACTTGATGCAGGTTGAAATATTCTATATATTTCATTTAAGTCTAAGTTATTGATTGAATTATTGAGTTGTATAGTTTCTTTATTCAGATTTTGTTTGGAAGATATATCCAGTGATGAGAGATGTGTGTTAAATTCACCGAAGATTGAACTTGAGAAGAATTTGTTTGATGAACATAGTTGCACCATTGTTTGGGGCATATATATTTATGATTGTTATGTCTTGTTGGTGTATGGTTACCTTGAACAGGATGCAATGTCCATCTTTATCCTTTTTGATTAAATTTGGCTTGAAATCTACTTTATTTAATATGAGGATAGAAATCCCTGCTTGCTTGCGCAGTCCATGAGTGGTATGATTTTTCCCAACCTTTCACCTTCAGTCTGTGTATGTCTTTTTCTATCAGATGAGTCTCTTGGAGGCAGCATATTGTTGGTTTTTTTATAAATCCAGTCTGCTAGCATATGTCTTTTGCTTGATGAGTTTTAGCTATTAACATTCAGGGATATTATTGAGACATGGTTTATATCTTCATTTATATTTGTTAACTTGAATTGACTTTCTTGTTTGATTAGTTTTTGCTTTAGGGTACTACCTCTTCTACTGATTTTCATTGTTGTTTTTCATTTCCTCTTCATGGAATATGTTGCAAAGGATGTTTTGTAGTGCCAGGTTTCTAGCTATAAATTCTTTAAACTTTTGTTTATCATAAAAAGTTTTTATTTCATCTTCAAATCTGAAGCTTAAATTTGTTGGATACAAGATCCTTAGTTGGCACCCATTATCTTTCAGAGCTTGGTATATGTTGTTCCAGGATCTTCTAGCTTTCAGGGTCTGTGTTGAAAAATCTGCTCTTATCCTAACTGTTTTCCTCTATATGTAATCTGATTCCTTTCTCTCATGGATTTTAAAATTCTCTCCTTATTCTGTATGTGGGGCATTTTTATTATTATTTGACATGGTGTGGATCTTTTGTGATTTTGTACATTTGGCATCCTGCAGACTTCTTGAATTTGAATTTTCAATTCATTCTTCATGTCTGGAAAATTTTCTGATATTTTTTCATTGAATAGATTGCTCATTCCTTAGGTTTGGACCTCTATGCCTACCTATATGCCAACAACTCTTAAATTTGGTCTTTTTATGCTATCCCATATTTCTTGAATATTCTGCTCATGGTTTCTTACCCTTATTGCTGGGCGGTCTATGTTCTTTTTAAGATTATACATTTTATCTTCATTGTCTCATGTGCTATCTTCCAAGTGGTGTGCTTCATTGGTGATGGTTTCATTTGAGCTTTTAATTTGATTTATTGTTTCTTTCATTTCAAAGATTTCTGTTTGGTTGTTTTGTAGAACCTCTATATCCCTGTTGAGGTCATCTTTTGCTTTCTGGGTTTGTTTATGAAGCTCATTTTTGAAGTGATCTTTCACTGCTTGTATTTGCTCTCTTATATCTTCCTTGAGTTCACAGAACATTTTATCCATGTATATCCTGAACTCTTTCTATGTCATTTTTTTTTCTGCTGTGGCTGCCAATGATTCTAATGATGTGGTGTCTTGATTTGTTTGTGGTACTTTCTTCCTTTGTCTTTTCATGTTGTTCTTTTGTGTCTTCCTTTCCAACTCTGTGGGTCTGGGGTGTTATTGTTTTTACCCTATAGATTTGTAGTGCTCCTGTAGTGTTCCAAGATCCCTCCTTTGTGAGGAAGGACAATATTCGCAGATCCCAATATCAACAATATTCCCCCTATAAACCATTTCTTGTTATTAAGATGTTTATAGTTTAGTCTCAACATCCAGAAATGTTGGATTCAATTATTATCTAAAATATAATCAGTAGTTTTGTAAAAAGGTTTACAGTTTCTGACAGTGAACAATGAACTGGGAGTGTGGCATAGGACAATATGCTGAGGAGGAAGCATATGAGGATGTAGAGTTAATATATTTTAGGAAATGTGAAAGAGAAACCTAATGAAGAGGGTTAGTAGCAAGAGAATAGAGAGAAAATAATTTAGGATAGACAAATACATGGGAAGACAGTAGGGAATATAAAACAAACACATATTTGTATCAAGACAAATACAGGATGTTAAAATAGCAAAATTTGGAGGGGGAAAGAAAAATGAAAGAAGAAAGAAGAGGGAAAAAAGAGCATATACATGGGCTGGGGATGTGGCCCAAGCGGTAGCATGCTCGCCTGGCATGCGTGCGGCCCGGGATTCGATCCTCAGCACCACATATAAACAAAGATGTTGTGTCTGCCGAAAATTAAAATAATAAATATTTTAAAATTCTCTCTCTCTCTTTTAAAAAAAGAGCATATACAACACTTCTATATTATATTATTCATTTGACTTAGTCCTCAAAATCCTATTTCATGCAAAGTTCTTTGTTGGGGATGTGAGCGCCAGACGATAGAGGGGTAGAAGAGAAAGAGAAAAAAAAAGAAAGAAAAGAAAAAAATTATCAAAAGAAGAAACCAGGATTGTTGCTAGTTTTAGAGATCCTTATTTTTTCTGTTTCTCTTCTCATCCAATAGGTGGCATTGTCTGCTTTAAGCTGGTGTCTGCCCTCAGGATGTTGTAGGTAACCATGGTCCTGGAGTAGGGTGTCTGCAAGATGGGAGTGCCACCTATCAGTCAAAGCTGGGAGACCACACTTCATGAGTCTCTTTTTGGGACCACTCATCTGATTTTTGTGCCCAGTATTGTCTCCCTCTCTTGCCCGTATTTCTCAGCTCTGGGTCTCTCTGTTAGGCTCCAAACTTTAGTCCCATCCCCTCACTTAGCAGTTCCCTCCTGGGGGACCTCTCACACCCAGCCTCACATCAGGTGGGTGGCGCCTTGTTTACAGTGCACACCTGCCCAACTGGGAACTTTTTTGTGTTGGGTGGTTACTGTGCCAAGTTATTGCCACTGAGAGGAGGGGGACAGGAGTTTGATACCTGGTACCTGGCCAGGTGGAGATTCGATCTGAGAGCTGCCCCCATCAAATAAGGTGAGAAAGTGCATCCAAGATGGAATTGGTCTGCTTCCAGCACTGGGGTGTCTGGTGAGGTTAGGGGAGCTGGGCGATGACATTGGTTGGTAGGTAATAGCTGAGTGACCTGCATGGAAGCAGAGTGCAGTCTGGAGTTCTGCAGAGGTGCTAATAGATGATTCTGCTAAGGCACTTGAGAGCCGTGCATGGGCTAGCACTGCGGGCTTTGGGTTTAGGGAACCAGAGGTATGGAGTCTTACTTGAATGCTAAGGCTCTGAGCCCTGCGTGGGGGTCACAGTGCTAGTGATTTCTGCAGAAATCAGCTGTATAGGGGTCCTCTTAAGCTCTCTGAGATTCAGTATTCCAACCAGGTGAGATCTGGGTCACAGAGCAACACAGGATGCGGCCTCTGTCTGGCCAACCATCTTGAAATCTCTGTATTCTAGTTTTCAATGTTCAGGTTTCCAAAACTTTCATTTCTGTGGTCAGTAGCCAGACCTGCTCCATGGGGAGCACCAGCACCAGCACAACAGAACAATCCAGGAAACCCAGGCCCAGAGAGAAGCCTGGAACCAGAGGAAATTGACAAATAACTTTCTTAAAAAATCTAAGTATAGTCAGAATAAAAAGTGCCAAGAGTTTAAGATTTTAAACCAATTTTCACAATTATGCCAATTTAATTTTTTAAGTTTATGCTTTCTTTTTAAAAATATCTTTATTTTATTTTATTTTTTATGTGATGCTGAGGATCGAACACAGTACCTAACACATGTGAGGCAGGTGCTCTAACACTGAGTTACAAACTCAGTCCACCAATTTAATTTTAATGCATTGCTTGATATTTTATAAAGCGTGGAATTCACTTTGGGACCTTGGGACATACAGTTTGCTAAATCAGGTCCAGATTTTAAGATGTGAACTTGGCATGCAATTTTGAAGGACTCGTGTGAGAGCTACCTCTTACTTTTAGCATTTCCTTTTAGGAGAATGTTATAGTTTGCATCCGGAATGTCCCTCAAAGACTCATTGTGTGGTTGCTTGTTCCCCAGTTGGTGGCACTGTTTGGGGGTGGTGGAGAATTTAGGAGGTTGGGCCTTCTTAGAGGTGGGTCACTTGAGGTGTGCCTTTGAAAGTTTATTTTGTCCTTGGTGCTTCTTTCTCACCCGTCACCCCTCTCTCTCCTGGCCATGAGGTGAAAAGCTTTATTCTGCCATACCCTCTGGCCTTGTTCTGCCTCCCCAGAGGCCCAGAACCAATGGAGCCATGTGACTATGGTTGAAAACCTCTGAAGTCATTAGCCCAAATCTTTCCTCTTCTAGGTTTTTCTCAGGTATTTTATCACAGCAACAGAAAGCTGAATCATTCAGAAAAAAATGTGTCAGACATTTTGGATTACAGGTGAGCTGTAAGTTTTTAAATGTGAATTTCTAGATATATTATAAAATTGATTTAAGCATCCACTATTCAATGTTATGTACCATACCTAGCTTAGGAAAGAAGTTGGAGACTACAACAATTTTAATTCTTGAAATACTTTTAAAAGAAAGACATTCTTTCCCTGAATTTTCAATGGCAGGCTTTTTTTTTTCAACTACAATGCTAACAATAATTCCGATAAAAACAAATGGAAGTGCTCATTAAATCTTAGAGTAGATGTTGCCAGATAAAGATATAGGAACCGAAGCTTATATAAATATGGGACAGCATAAAAGAGGCCAAAAACAAATGAGGAAACTAGTTTTGCACAATGTTCATATATCTAGAATAAATCTACTAATTTCACATCTTTTCAGGCTCCCAGACATCGCTAAGCCAAGGGTTTTTAATAAACACATCAACAACATTATCCCAAAGTAGTGTACTATAATTGTATATTATAGAGGTAGAATTATAGCTTGGATATATTAGAGTTGGAATCTGGAATGTCCTATAAAGGCCCATGAGGTAAAGGCTTGGTTCCAAGGGTGGTGCTCTTGGGAGCTGATGTGATCTATAAGAGATTGAGGCCCAACAGGAAGTCTTTAGGTTATTAGGGGAGTCCTCTTAGAGGGGATTTTAAGACCCCATTCTTTTCCTCTATTTTTCTTCTTGGCCTTGAGGCTAGTTGTTTTGCTTGGCCAACCCTCATTCCTGAAGAGTTGCCTGCCACCCCACTCAGAGGCCATCACAGAGGCCTAAAAATAGGTGTGATAAACATGGACTCCAAAACTGTGAACCAGAGTACACTTTTTCTCTTTGTTGGTTGGCTCTGTCAGGTATTTATTATAGTGGTGGAAATTTGACTAACACCCTAGGGCACCAGTGTTCTTAGGAGATCCATCAGTGTGCTAAGGAGCTAAAAAGCTTTGTAGTCTGGATGC
Organism: Urocitellus parryii; assembly: GCF_045843805.1. NCBI lineage: Eukaryota > Metazoa > Chordata > Mammalia > Rodentia > Sciuridae > Urocitellus > Urocitellus parryii. Next base: position 1,265,309 of record NW_027551761.1, on the reverse strand, counting down.
AACACCTGAGTGCAGAATTCAGCAGGAAGGCCTCTCAGAGTGTGGGAGCTGGGACTGCACTTCCAATTCTTAAGTAGGTCAAGAGTGATACCCATGCCCATGACCCTCTCTAACCTGTTCCTCCACTCTCCTTTGTCTTCACTAGTAAGTCTCCCTTCTACTTTCACTTTTTTTTTTTCATCCCCAGATTTCACATATGAGGGAAATTGTATAACACTTGTCTCTCTGTGTCTGGCTTATTTTGCTTAATATTATGATCTCCATTTTATGTATTTTCCTGAGTGACATGACTTTATTATTCTTTATGGCTGGATAATACTCTATTTTGTGTGTGTGTGTGTGTGTGTGTGTGTGTGACATTTTCTTTATTCATTTATCTACGAACAGACATGATCTGATTCCATAGGGAATTGTGCTGCGATTTACAAGAAGGAGCAAACTATAGGATAGTATGCTGACTTTAATTCTTTCAAGGAATGATATACCTGATCATAAGTAGTATTAGATTTTGCACCCTGAGGAAACTCCTTCCTGATTTCCATAGGGCTGTGCTAATTTCAAAGCAGTGTGTGAATATTTCATTTCCCTCATATCCTCATCAGCATTTGTTTATTGTTTTTTTTTCTTGTATTCTTGATGATTGCCATTCTGACTGGGTGAGATGGAATCTCAATGTAGTTTTGATTTGCATTTCTCTAATGACTATACATATTGAACCTTTTTTTTGATATAATTATTGTCCATTGTACTTCTTTGAGAAGTGTCTGTTCAGTTCATTTGCCCATTTATTGATTGGATTGTATGATTTTTCTAGTGTTAAATTTTTTGACTTCTGTATATATTCTTGATAATCATTCTCTGTTCAAGTGTGACTTGCAAAGATTTTTTTTCCCTTTCTATAGTCTATCTGTAGAAATTGTTTCCTGGGCTGTGCAGAAGCTTTCTAAACTGATACAGTCTCATTTGTTGATTCTTGTTATTATGTCCTGAGAGAAACCTGAGTTCTGTTCAGGAAGTCCTTGCCTGTTCCAGTGTCCTAAAGTGTTTCCCCTGAATTTTCTTCTAGTCCTTTCAAAATTTCAGGTATTTTGTTAAGGTTTTGATCCATTTTGAGTTGACAGAGGTGAGAGATAGGGATCTAGTTTCAATCTTCTACATATGGATATTCAGTTTTCCCAGCTTTGTTTGTTAAAGGGGCTGTCACTTCTCCAGCTCATGGTTTTGTTACCTTTGTCAAGAATCAGATGGCTCTAGTTGTGTGGTTTATTTCTGTGCCATCTATTCCACTTAACTGGTCTACAAGTCTGTTTTTATGCTCAGACCATGCCATTTTTGTTACCATGACTTGGGAGTATATTTTGAAATTCAGTATTGTGAAGTCTGCAGCATTTCTCTTTTTGCTCAGGATTGTTTGCTATTCAGGGTCTTTTGTTCTTCCCTTTGAGGATTTTTTTTGTAACGCTGTAAAGAATATTTTTAGTTTGATGATGCTTTCATTGAATCTCTGTAATTAGTAACAATGATAGTTCAGAAAGTTCAATTTATAAAACAATGAAGAGAAACATGCTAATGAGGCCCTCTGGCTGCTGGGTCTATTCCTGTGTTCCCTTTTCCCAGATGTGCCAGGCCATGGCCACCTGGCTCCAGCCAAGTATTTGTTCCCTATTCACACTGCCTGGCCTAGGGCTTCCAGACTCCACACCTCACCAGGCTTGGGACTGATTCACCCCATACAGCTCCTGGCAGGCAAACCAGTGGATGTGCTGAGCTTGTAGCCGGAGGACTCTGTGTCCTGGCATGGGGGCTGTTCCAGGATGTTGGGGAAAGGGAGGCTGGTTATTTGCCAGCATCGCTGGCTGGGCTGGTGGTATGATGAGGTTCGGTGGTTTACGTTGATTTGGCTCTTCATGGAGTCTCTGATCATGATAGGCATGTACCTGACAGCAGGGCTCACTGACCAGGGCCTGACCCCTGCCGCAGCTGTGGGAAGACCTGGAAGAGGAGCAGTGCCTGGGATCCTATGCATTGCCTTCTTGGATCCTGAGGCTGAAGAGCTAGAGGGACCAGTGGCAGGCAGGCTGGGTGATCACGCTGAACCAGGAGGCCAAAAGGAGAAGGTGCCCCCTGAAGCTCTCCTTCCAGCAGGATCAGTGGCCTCAGCTATAGGAGCTGGCAGTTGGAAAAGTCACCATTGTGGTTCAGTCAGCCCAGAAGGTGGTGGCCTGTCACATGGTGGCCTGTCACATGGTGAGTGACCCTTCATTTCCTGGTCAGCACAGTGCCCTTAGTGCTGAGCTTGGGATATCAGCTGTATGACATGCAGCTCTCCCTGGTTTACCTACAACTGGAGCTACACATGAAAGAATAGGAAGAAGACATCCAGATTAGGAGGTCCTACATCCACATGCCAGAAGTAACCATCAAGGTCCAGCCCAGAGCACTAGGGGAAGGCCAGGTTGGTGAGACAAATGCAATATCCAAAGCCCTCAAAGTTATTTTGAAGCACCTGGTGAGTTCTGCCTCTCTGTCAGTGATTCTGAGCACCAAGCCCACAGACACGAAAGAAGCTCAGAATCTATAGCGTACTTTATCTACTGCTCAGGAAGCCTGTCCTCCTAAACCTCCTAGGGTCCATGAACTAAAACCACTGGTGAAGAACATCCATGCCTTGCTGCTAAATGATCCTGGTGCTTTAGGTAGTATAACCCCATGTGCATTGCCCAGCTGAATGATCCTACCCAGAGGTTTGCCAGCACCCTAGCTAAGAACTCTACTCACCTCACTCGGGAGGAAGAGTTCACCTACAAGCTGAACAACAAGTCCAAGGAGTTACACCTGCAGATTACAGAGGGAAGGCAGTCCTCTGAAAGTCTGCTGGCCATGACCACTGTCTCTCTGGACCTGACAAAGCAGCAGCCTTCCAGGCTGCAGAGCTTCTTTCTGATCAATGGGCTCACCCTCAGCAGCTCAGCACTGGGCTCTGTCACCGCAGAGTTTCCTTACATAGAAATCAATGAAGTGAAATCCTTGCAAACTCCTTTCCCTGATGCTGCTGCTAAGAGAAATGGACTGACAGAGATGCCATATGGGACCATGGTCACTACTGTCACTGCCATGAAGACCAGAGTAGACATCATAGGAAATATGAGGCTACCATCGCCCTGATACCAAAACCAAAGACACATACATCAAGGAAAGAAAACTTCAGATAAATATTCTTGATGAACATAGATGCAAAAATTCTCAAAATAAAAAACTGGCAAATTGCATATAAAAACATTAAAAATAGTGCACCATGATGTTCATCCCATGGATGAAATATTGTTTTGACACAGAGAAATCAATAAGTGTAATTAATGGTATCAGTAGACTTAAAAACAAGAATCATATATGGTCATGTCAATAGACACTGAAAAATCATTTGACAAAATACATCAATGATTCATGTTCAAAACACTACTAAAACTCAGGATAGTAGGAACATATCTCAACATTGTACAAGCTACATAAGCTAAGGCCAAGGCCAATGTCATCAAATGAGCCAAAATTGAAAGTGTTGCCTCTGAAAACTAGAACAAGACAAGAATGCCTTCTTTCACCACTCCTATTCAACACAGTCCTGGAAACTTCAGCCAGAGCCATGTGACAAAATAAATAAATTAAAGAAATAAGAATAGGAGAAGAACTCTATCAGTATTTGCTGATGACATAATTCTATCTTTAGAAGATGCAAAAATTTCTGCCAGAAAAATTCTAGAAATCATAAATGAATTCAGCAAAGTAGTATAATATAAAATTGACACCCATAAATCAAATCCGCTGTTGTAAATCAGTAATGAATCCACTGAAAGAGAAATTATGAAAACTGTTCCATTCACAAAGGCTTCAAAAAACAAAATAATTGAGAATAAATTTTTTAAAAAGAGGTGAAAGACCTTTATAATGAAAAGTAAAAAACACTAATGAAAGAAATTGAAGCAGATATTAGAAGATGGAAAGGCTTCCATGCTCTTGGAGAGGCAAAAGTAATATTGTCAAAATGACCATACTACCAAAATTATTATACAGATTTCATGCAATTCCTATTAAAATCCCAATTATATTCTTAATAGAATTAGAAAAAGCAATCATGAAATTCACTTGGAAAAATGAGACCCTGAGTAGCCAAAGCAATCCTTAGCAAGAAGAGAGAAATGGAAGGCATCATGATACTAGATCTTAAACTATACTACACAGCCATAGTAATAAAATGGCAAGGTTTTGACACCTAGACCAATGGTATAGAACAAATGCAGAATTAGTATTGTCAAAATGGCTATGCTACCAAAAATGTTATACAAATTTAATCCAATTCCTATTAAAATCCCAATGACATTCTGCACAGAAAGAAAAAAAAAGCAATCATATTTACTTGGAAAAATAAGAGACACAGAATAGTTAAAGCAATTCTTAGCAAGAAAAGTGAAGCAGGAGGCATCACAATACCAGACCTTAAAGTATACTAAAAAGCTATAGTAACAAAAATGACATGGTAGACTTGTAGACCAATGGTACAGAATAGAGGATACAGAGAGAAATCCACATTTATCTCACACTAGAAGAAGGTGTCAAAAACATCCATTGAAGAAAAGAGAGCCTCTTCAATTAATGGTGCTTAGAATACTGGAAATATATATGTAGCAAAATGAAATGAAACCCCTATATCTTATCCTGCATGAAACTCAACTCAAAGTGAATAATTGAACAGACATCCTGCAAATAAGAGAAGAAAAAGTAGGCCCAAATCTGCACTATGTCACCTTAGGAACTGATTTCCTTAACAAGACTCCTGAGGCACAAGAAGTAAAATCAAGAATTAATAATTGGGGGCTGGGGTTGTGGCTCAGTGTTAGAGTGATCATCTGTCATATGTGAGGCACTGGGTTCAAACCTCAGCACAACATAAAATATAAATAAATAATGTATCATGTCCATCTGCAACTAAAAAAATGTATTTAAGTAAATAATCAATAAATGGGATGGAATCAAAGTAAAAGAAAAGGAAAGGAAACTTTCCTTTACAAACAATAAAGGAAAGGAAAACATAACATGAAGAGACAGCTGACACAATGGGGAGAATTTTTTTTAACTACATGCACCCCAGATAGATGATTAATCTCCAGAATATATAAAGAATGCCAAAATTCCAACACCAAAAACCCAAATAATCTTATCAATAATGGACTAAGGAACTGAAGAGAGACTTCACAGAAGAAATGCAATCAGTCAACAAATTATATATATATATATATATATATATATATATATATATATAATGTTGAATACCTCTAACAATTAGAGAAATATAAGTAAAACTTAGAGTAAGTTCTAAGATTGAAATCTCACTCCAGTTAGAATGCCAGTTATCAAAAGTATAAGCAACAATAAATGTTGATGAGAATATGTGTGAGAATTTGCATATTGCTGGTGGGACTGAAAATTGGTGCAACCACTCTGGAAAGCAGTATGAAGATTCCTCAGAAAATTGAATGAACCACCATTTGACCCAGCTATCCACTACTAGGTTTTAATCCAAAGGTTTATGACACAACTAAACCACTCCTAGGTTTATATCAGTATTACTACAGTGACACAGCCACACTAATGTTTATAGCAGCTCAATTCACAATAGGTAAAGTATGGAATCAGATTAGGTGCCCTTCAACAGATGAATGCATGAAGAAAATGTGATAGTTATACACACATATGATGGAATATTCCTCATCCTTAAAGAAAAATGAAATTATGACATTTGTCAGTAAATGGATGTGGCTGGAGTATATTATGCCAAATAAAATAAGCCAATTCCAAATAACCAAAGGCCAAATGTTTTCTCTCTTGTGCAGATTGCAATTCACAATAAAGGTGGTGGAAGTAGGTATTAATAGAGGTACACTGGATTAGACAGTAGAGTGAAAGGAGAGGAGGGGTATGGAAGTCAGATGCATAATACAATAAATATGACATTATGATCCTATGTGCATATATGATTGCATGACCAGTGTAATCCTACTTCATGTACAACCAGAAGAATGAGAAGTTATATTCCACTTAAATATGATGCATCAAAATGCATTCCATTGTCATGTATTAGTAATTAGAACAAATATTAAAAATTCTCTAATAACAAAAAATGGACAAATTGCATACAAAACATATTAAAAAGATAGTGCACAATGATCAAGTGGGGTTCATCCCAGGGATGTAAGGTTGGCAAGCATACCCAAATCAACAAATATAATTCACCACATCAATAGACTTAAAGAATCTCGTGATCATCTCAACAGATGCAGAAAAAGCATTTGACAAAATAGAGTATCCATTAATCTAGAAAAACTAGGGATAGTAGGAATATAGCTCAACATTGTAAAAGCTATAGATGCTAAACCAAAGACCAAAATCATTCTAAAATGGAGAAAGAATGAAAGCCTTGCCTTTAAAAACTGGAGCAAGGCAGGAATGCGCTTTTTCACCACTTCTATTCAACATAGTCCTGGAAAACCTAGCAAGAGCAATTAGACAAAAGGAAGACATTAAAGGGATAAGAATGGGGGCGGGGAGAGCTCAAACTATCCCTGTTTCATGATGACAAGATTCTATATTTAGAGGACCCAAAAATCTCCACCAGAAAACTTCTAGAAATCCTAACTAGATTCAGCAAAGTAACATGGTATGAAATTAACACCCATAAATGAACTGTGTTCCTATATACATCAGTGATGAATCCACTGAAAGAGAAATGAGGAAAACTGTCCCTTTCCCAATAGCCTCAAAGAAAAAAAAATATTTGGGAATAAATCTAACAAATGAAATTTGCAGAACATTAAAGAAAGTAGATCTTAGAAGAAGATGGAAAGATCTCCCATATCATGGATAGGCAAAATTAGTATTGTCAAAATGGCCACACTACAAAAAATGTAAAACATATTTCATGCAATTCCTATTAAAATCCCAATGGCATTCTTCATAGAACTAGAAAAAGCAACACAAAATTTATTTGAACAAAATAAGAGATTTAAAATAGCCAACACAATCTGTAGTGAAAGAGTGAAGCAGGAAGCATCAAAATACCAGACCTTAAACTATTCCACAGAATGATAGTAATGAAAATGGCATGGTATTGGCAAGAAAACAGATATGAAGACCAAGGGAACAGAAGTCAGAGACAAACTCACATAAATACAGTTATCTCCTATTAGACAAGTTACCATAAATATACATTGGACAAAAAAATAGCTTTTCTACAAATGGTGCTGGGAAAATTGAAAACCATTAGGTCCTTGTCTCTCAACTTGCACAAAAATCAACTCAAAGTAAAGGACCTAAGTATTAGTCCAGAGACTCATCACCTACCAATAGTAAAATTAGGCCTAAATCTCCATCATGTACACTTATGAGATGAATTCCTCCAAAAGACTCTAAAACACAAGAATTAAAATCAAGAATTAATAAATGGGAGTGTATCAAACTAAAAAATCTGCTTCACAGCAAAGGAAACAAGAAGAGAGAGCCTATCCAAATTGGAGAAAATCTTTACCACATGCACCTCAGATAGTGCATTAATCTCCAGGATATATAAAGAACTAAAAAACTTAGCACAATAAACCAATAACCCAAATTATAAATGGGCAAAGGAACTGAACAGTTCATAGAAGAAGATATACAAATTGTCAACAAATATATAAAAATTGTTCAACATCTCTAGCAGGTAGAGAAATGAAAAGTAAAACTACACTTAGATTTAATCTCACTCTGATCAGAATCAGCAATTATCACAAATACAAGCAACAATAAATGTTGGCAAGGATGCAGAGCAAAAGGTACACTGATACATTCCTGGTGGGACTTCAAATTAGTGAAGCCCCTCTGGAAAGCAGTATGGAGAATCCCCAGAAAACTTATAATAAAACCATCATTTGATTCAGCTAACCCAGTCCTTGGTGTATACCTAAAGAACTTAAAATCTGTATATTACAGTGACACAGCCACATCAATGTTCACAGCAGCTTGATTCACAAATAGCTAAACTATGGAACCAATCTAGGTGCCCTAAAATATATGAATGATTTTTAAATGTTGTGTATAAGGAGCTGCAGCTGTGGCTTCAACAAACATGGAATACATCTTATTCTAATTAGGATCCCAGTCTTGTACATGATGCAGAGATTCTTTGCTGTGAAAATTTTAAATTCTATCGTAAAATGATATGGAATGTGAAAGCAAACAACTCCTGAAACATTCTGAACAAGAACAACATTGGCATTCTACCACATCATAATTTCAAAACTCCCTGCTGTAAAGTTACCAGTCATACAAACAGAGTAAACACAAAAGATAAAAATGTTGATTAATAAAACAGGGTAGAACATTCAGAAATTAAAGAAATAAAAAAATCAACCACTCTCACAGAAGTTCTTAAGTGATTTCTGACAACACCATTCCATGGAAATGGATGGTCTTTTCAACAAATACTGTTGAGAAAACTGAATAGACAGCCACACACCAAATAAGGAAGTTGGGCCCTTATCTGACAGCACAGACAAAAATTAACTCAACATGGATAGAGGACTTAAATTTAAGACCTGAAACTATAAAATTCATAATACACAAGAGAAAAAGTCCATGACAATGGATTTGACAGTGGCTTTTTGGACAGAAAATCAAAAGTGCAGGCACCAAATGAAAGAAAGAAACTGAACTACATCAACCTGAAAACTTAATTCATCAAGTCTTTAGTAAAAAGATGACCCACTAAATGCAAAAAACATTTAAAAATCATATTTGTGATTAGAAGTTATGATATAAAGAGGCAACAACCCAATATTAACATGGGCAAAGGACTTCCACAGATGTTTATTCAAAGAAGATATGCAAATAGCTGAGAAGCACATGGCAGATGTTCAACCTCAATAATCAGTGGAAAAATCAAAATCACAATGAGATCCAGCTTCCCACATGATGAGGGCTACCATCAAAGAAACAGAAAAAAACAGTGCTGCTGAGAATATGATGGAGTTGGAACCCTAGTGCACTGTGGGTTAGAATTCCAAGTGGTGCAGGGAAACTATGGGAAACTGATTGGTGGTTCCTCAAATTATCAAAAGGTAATTCAAATGATCCTTCAATTCTACTTCTTTTGAAGAGATATTTATATGCTTCTAATCACTTCAGGATTATTTATTATACCAAGGGTCCACTAAAGAGGAATATTTTCATTTTTTTCATTGTGCATTATAATTATACATAAGCATGGAATATAATTTGTTTCAATTCAGGCTTCAGAACTTGACCATTCTTTTTTTTATTAGTTGCTCATGACAATACAATCATCTTGACATATCATACATTTGAATCAAATGGGGTATGTATGCTTGGAAAAATGAGAAATTATACCCCAGAACTTGCCCATTCTCTCCCCTCCTCCCTGACCCTGTTTCCTTTTTTCTTCTCTACTGGTCTTCCTTCCATGTATTTATAGTTTTCTTAACTTGAGCTTCACAGATATTCATGAAGATGAAATTCACTGTGGTCTCTTCATATATGTATATAGGACAGTTTGGTCAATTTCATTCCACTATTATGCCCTTTGCCTATCCCAAGGAAGAATGTTTTACATGTAGCACATGATGGAATATGATTTGGTTTGAAAAATGAAGGAAATCCTGGCCAACAGTAGAGCAGGGATGGACCTTGAGAACACATACTGTATGATCCTACTTATATGAAGTACAGTACACAGAGTAATTGAAATAACACAGAAAAGAAAATGGTAATTTCTTAGGGCATGAGGGAAATTGACGATTATTGTCTAATAAATGAGCTTCAATTTTGCAAGATGAAAAAAGTACTCTGATTGCATGCTGGTTTCAGAAGAATGGAAAAATTAGTGTAATGAACACCACCAATATGCCTTCCCAAATAGTTGACCTGGTAAAATTTGCTGTGAATATTTGAAACTTAGAAAAAAAATTAAACTCCTTTTACTTGTTTCTGCACAAATAAAAACCAAGAAAGTTCTCCACTGTAGAACTGATCAGAAGGAAGTTCTCCATGAGTAGAAATGTGAAAGGATCATTCAGGTTGAAAGGAGGGATCACTCACTTGGTCATGCCAAGAAATGAGGAATACAATGAGGGTAGCTCCTTAGGAAAATTTAAAGCAAGTATCATTTTACAATCAGTTTTTAACTCCTCTCTTATGTGACTGAGGTGTGACTGTGTAATAATGAAAGAGCTCATGGAGTTGCCAGAGCATGCACACCATGAAGTCAGTCATGTACACACATGGGCTAAGGACACTGCCAGGCTTGGAGGGTTCTGTGGAGACTTGTGCTTAGGGTCTTGGTCTTTGTCTTGGCAGAGGGAAAATTTCAAGGGAGGATGCAACAGGTGGACAAACAAACAACTCTCTCAGCAATTGTCCTTGGATCTATGAAACTCCTGGAAGTTTCCTTCCAGAGTCAGTCCCTTTGAGCCATTCTGGAGAGGAATGGCCATATCTCACATCTTGGAGGAAAAGCTCCCCCCAACACTCCTGAGGGATCATCCCTGATCAGTTTCCATCCAGCATCCCAGGACAGCTTCCATCCACCAGCACAGGATCATGGAAGCCAGCCCCACTCAAGCACAAGAAGCACATCCACCTCCACCCAACACCACAACTAATGCAGATAGATGTCAGATAAAGATGAGAAAGCAGAAATCACTTTTGATCTCCAGATCAACAGGAACAAGAGTCAGTGCACGTAGGAAAGGCTTGCCATCACCAATGTGCTCCTGCCACCCCTTATAGCCACAGATGCACACACATGCCACCCAACCACAGAGACCTGGGCACACACCCCTTGCTGAGGCACATACATGTGAGGATGCACACTCATTACAACCCCTCCCAAAGCAAATATTGTAAATGGGTGCATGACCCACAACTCATTGCAATCCCACCAACCACAGATGCATAAATAGCCCTTATCTGCCTTCTCTGAATACATGAATCACCCCTCCCTTTCCAAAAAATATACTTGATGCATAACCCCAAATGTACATGCCTGTTATTACCCACATACTGACAGGCATGCGACTTTAATGTATACTTTTCCAAATGCAGGCTTTTACCTTCCTATATACTCTAACTTCCTGAAGACATGCACATGATATCACCAAACCCTGAGTATGCACACATACATAAACACAACTTACAAAAACACACACACAAAACCCTACTTTTTACCAGAAGTCATATAAAAAAATCCTAAATCCTCTGTAAAATCTCACAGACTCTATTCTCTCAACAGAAATACACACTCAATAAATGTAAGTAATATTGCTTCTTTCCCAACATAAAAGCTCTTAGAACTTCCCCAAGATTGAATGCAACTTGATACATTCTGATTATAAAAATGTGACAACCATAACCCTAAAGGACACAGGCATAACCACCAACATACACACACAAACATGACTCTATATCCCCAGAATCACTTCATGTGCAAACACCAAGTCCCAAACACAAATAAATTTTCACAACCCTCTCCAAATGTACATAACAAAGATGTCAACTACAATCTACTCATCATTTCCCAAATACATACATAACATATGTGTGGCCCTAATACACATATTTTATCCCTGCACTCTCTAATCTCACATCCTTCCCAAACCAAGAAAGTATTCAAAATTTTGTGAATACCAAAAAGTATTCATAAAAATACTCCATTTAAATACTCCTCTTAATGATTAACCACAAGTCCCACCATGTCATAAATAACCCATATACACTGTCAATACCCAAGCCTCCTAACTTGTATTCCCATATAAATATAACTCCTACATTCCCTCAGCAGAAACACACACCACTCATATACAGTTGGAGAATGAATATTTAGCCATCACACTTCCTAAATACACCCACAGTCCTAGATTAGACAGTCTTGAGAACACACATGTCTGTCTGAATCTACAAATCCACAGTACTCCCACAGACCCAATGTACATGTAGCCACTCTCTCATTATTAATGGGTATGTAGAGAACTGCTCATACTTCCTGATATACACAGTCAACAGCACACAACACTGTGGAACTCTGAAAATCCTCAATTGCATAAATTTCCTATCATCCTGATTGTAAACCCAGAGTTCCTCATGCCCAAATTAAAACAAATACACAGCAAAATCCTAACAATTATGATCAATAACCTTCCTTACAAAGTCTCATATTCCAGTCACCTCCAAGAAACACTTGAAATAGATATGAAGTAGGACAGAAGAAGCTGGACACCAGAGGCATTTTCAGAAAGCATGTTTATTGGCTGCAGTTGACTCGTCCAGAGTGTGGCTTGTGCCTGAATCATTCTCTGGACAGATATTTTGGAAATATTTTGAGTTTTACATCCCATGAGGGGAAAGGGGGCTTGAAGATTCGAAGATTCACTTGACAAGTGCTTCTCATTCCATCCTCTAGGCCAGACATAGGTTTCAGAAAATTATACCAAAAAGAGAGAGAGAGAGAGAGAGAGAGATGATGTCTTTTATACAGCAAGTTTACAGACTTTAACTTTGTCATACCTTTTGTGTGCAAACCTGGCATTTACAAGAATGAGGAAGCTACCAACCACAATAACCTCAGCAGACATGCTGCTGATCTGACAAGAGGAGAAGCTTAATTATGGCAATGGTCTTTGGGTGGGAATATTTGGTGTACTTCAGATACATATGTTCTCACACCCCAGAAAAACACACAGCAGTCAGAATCACCCAAAATGCAATCACACAAACCTTCCCTCAATAAATGAATAGACTCGGACCAAACAAATATACTTATTAATATATGACATCAATTTCTATTCTCAAATAAAAACATATACAATCACCTGTAAGTTGAAAACTTTCACATACACAGAGAGCCTCAGAATTTGATGTTCAGCAAATCTCAGACACACACAGACACTGCTAACTCCTCCTACATACTCACAAAGAATACCCCTCCATTCCCAAGTACAACAGGATCACCTCAAAGCCCTAAATAAGAACATACATGGCAGTCCATCTTGAGACATTATCAACAGAATCTGTACACATCCATGGGCCACATATACATAACTCCTAACACCCCAAGATACCCAATGATTCCATTCTCTCCAAATCTCTGTACACCAAAGACTATGTCCCTAAATTCTCACCTAGACACCATGAATATACATATACATTCTAAAACCTGAAAATGCACAGATCTAACACAGAATGGTAAGACAATATCCTAGCTCTTCTCAAATGCATGCACTCATGTTCACAACAGTCCACAATGCCAACAACACCTACAGAAGCAGCACTAAAACCCTAAACACACGTCCTGCCAAAAGGTACTCAGCCAACATTAACCAAAGAAATCACTCAAACACAATCTTTACACACAACAGTCAAACACTCACACACAAGATAATTCATGGTATCCTGTTTAATATCCTTTCCATACCTATACACATGAAACACACGAGAATACAAAGTCCTGGTGCTACAGGCACAAGTTCATACACATACGCACACACACACACAAACACACAGACACCACTTACATAATCTGAACATTTATACATCCAATTAGCCTTTGTTCAATGATATTGATTTTGTGGGCCCTGCACACAGAGGTGGAGGGGTGAAGAAGCAGACTTCAGGCACATACCTTGGTGTTATAAAAGTACAAAGGAGAGAGCACATTTCCTCCTACAAAACTGAAAGGTACTTTCCAGCCACTCAATAACTGTTCAATACAGAGGAAAACCCTTCAAATATGAAGACAATACTCTCAGATAATGCCTCTGGAGATGAAGGTCCTCTGGGACACTTAAGGGGTATCTAAAAGAGAGGATCCCCCAAATAGACTCTTTTGAATATCCACTGTCAGCCCAGATAGATGTCTTCTAGCTGGAAGGCCAGACCATTGTGCAATGTGTGTTCCAATGCCAGGGCTGGGCTTGTTCACCTGGGTTCCCCCTTTAGCCACGTCAGCTCCAATTTCTGAATGGGGTCTTCAGTGTTCTTATATAAGAGGCCATTGGCATCCTTACATGCCCAAATTCTAATCTGGAAACATTACTGGCATGTTTGTTGCTCAAAATATGAGTGAGTAAATTATCAGCTTTTCCATGCTACATTCAGACAAAAGAGGTGAATCTGGTTAGAGGAAAGGTTTGGTACCTCTTGTGTTTTGAACGGGAACCGTCCTAATAACTTTCAACCTGTGATAATATACCTGAGATCAACACATTCAAAGGAACAGAGATTTATTTTGGCTCATGATTTCAGAGGTTACAGTCATGGTCACTTGGCCCTCTTACCTCTGGACGGGCATCAAAGCAGAACACCTGGCAGAGAGTGTGGGGCAGAGGAAAACTGATTATCTCATGACTGCTGGGAAGCAAAGAGGAACAGAGACAGAAGTGCATTAGGGTCCCAGTACCCCATCAGGGGCACATCCCCAATGAACTAATTTTTAACAACTGGGCCCCACTTTCTAAAAGGTTCCAACACCTCCCAATAGTGCCATCAGCTGGGAACCAGATGTTTAACAAGAGAGCCTTTGAGGGAGACTAAATGCCAACACCAGAACATTACCACTTATCTCCAAAAGCTCATGTCCCTCTCACAGCATAAATAAATTAGATAAATTAAATATCTAGATCCAACATGGCGGCCGGCGAGGAAGCAGCGTCTCCAACGTCTCCACTTTAACGGGATATGAAAGACTCATCGAAACAGCTGCAGCCTAGCTACGGAGGAACTTCTACCATAACTTCCTTAAGAGGAGAGCTGCCGTGAACTGGTAGGTTTACTCGAAGTGACAGGTTGCCCCAGAGAAGTGGATCTTGGAAGGCCACGCGGGCACAGAGGTCTAGTCCCCCAACCATCAGCCGCTCCCGCAGGCGGCTCCCCCTGGAGGCCTAGCTCTCGCCCTGGGAGAAGCGGCCCCACCCGCCCGCTTCCTAACCTGGCAGCCACAGCTACTCAGCGATAAAGGTGCCCACGTGGCGGGTGCAGAAGTTAAGTCCTGTAGACGCCAGCCACCTTTGCAACCCCCGGGAACCCTGAGTGGCTTGGCCCGCCCCGCCCGAACCGGCAGTCCTCCGCCATACGGGCTCCCCCGGGAGGCCTAGCTCTCGCCCTGGGAGAAGCGGCCCCACCCGCCAGGTTCCTAACCAGGCAGCCACAGCTACTCGGCAATAAAGGTGCCCACGTGGCGGGTGCAGAAGTTAAGTCCTGTAGATGCCAGCCGCCTTTGCAACCCGCGGGAACCCTGAGCGGCTTAGCCCGCCCCGCCCGAACCGGCGGGTGCAGAAGTTAAGTCCTGCGGACGCCAACCGCCTTTGCAACCCGCGGGATCCCTGGGCGGCTTGGCCCGCCCCGCCCGAACCGGCAGTCCTCCGCCATACGGGCTCCCCCGGGAGGCCTAGCTCTCGCCCCGGGAGAAGCGGCCCCACCCGCCCGGTTTCTAACCAGGTGGCCTCAGCTACTTGGAGATAAAGGTGCCCTCGTGGTGGGTGCAGAAGTTAAGTCCTGCAGACGCCAGCCACCTTTGCAACCCGCGGGATCCCTGAGTGGCTTGGCCCGCCCCGCCGGAACCGGCAGTCCTCCGACATACAGGCTCCCCCAGGAGGCCTAGCTCTCGCCCTGGGAAAAGCGGCCCCACCCGCCAGGTTCCTAACCAGGCAGCCACAGCTACTCGGCAATAAAGGTGCCCACGTGGCGGGTGCAGAAGTTAAGTCCTGCAGACGCCAGCCACCTTTGCAACCCGCGGGATCCCTGGGCGGCTTGGCCCGCCCCGCCCGAACCGGCAGTCCTCCGCCATACGGGCTCCCCCGGGAGGCCTAGCTTTCGCCCCGGGAGAAGCGGCCCCACCCGCCCAGTTTCTAACCAGGTGGCCTCAGCTACTTGGAGATAAAGGTGCCCTCCTGGTGGGTGCAGAAGTTAAGTCCTGCAGACGCCAGCCACCTTTGCAACCCGCGGGATCCCTGAGTGGCTTGGCCCGCCCCGCCGGAACCGGCAGTCCTCCGACATACAGGCTCCCCCGGGAGGCCTAACTCTCGCCCTGGGAAAAGCGGCCCCACCCGCCCGGTTCCTAACCAGGCAGCCACAGCTACTCGGCAATAAAGGTGCCCACGTGGCGGGTGCAGAAGTTAAATCCTGCAGACGCCAGCCGCCTTTGCAACCCGCGGGAACCCTGAGCGGCTTGGCCCGCCCTGCCCAAGCGGCGGCGGGTGCAGAAGTTAAGTCCTGCAGACGCCAACCGCCTTTGCAACCCGCGGGATCCCTGAGCGGCTTGGCCAGCCCCGCCCGAACCGGCAGTCCTCCACCATACGGGCTCCCCCGGGAGGCCTAGCTGTCGCCCAGGGAAAAGCGGCCCCACCCGCCCGGTTCCTAACCAGGCAGCCACAGCTACTCGGCAATAAAGGTGCCCTCGTGGTGGGTGCAGAAGTTAAGTCCTGCAGACGCCAGCCACCTTTGCAACTCGCGGGAACCCTGAGCGGCTTGGCCCGCCCCGCCCGAACCGGCGGCGGGTGCAGAAGTTAAGTCCTGCAGACGCCAGCCACCTTTGCAACCCGCGGGATCCCGGAGCGGCTTGGCCCGCCCCGCCTGAACCGGCAGTCCTCCGCCATACGGGCTCCCCCGGGAGGCCCAGCTCTCGCCCTGGGAGAAGCGGCCCCACCCGCCCGGGTCCCAACCACGCGACCGCAGCTACTCGGCGATAAAGGTGCCCCCGCAGCGGGTGCAGGAGTTAAGTCCTGCTGATACCAGCCGCGTTTGCAAGCCGCCGGCACCCAGTGCGGCTTGGCCCACCCCGCCTGAACCGGCAGTCGGCCTCCACCATCCAGGCTCCCCCGGGAGGCCTAGCTCTCGCTCCGGGAGCAGCCCCCTGCAAGCTAGGGGAACCTTTGACCCATCGGGAGGTTAGGCCCAGCAACCTGCGGAGTGATAGAGGTGCCCCTCGTACCTGCTGGGTAGGCGGACCTTTGACCGACCAGCAGAGCAGACCTAGGGCCTCCCAGCGTGGTAGACGGATCACACCAATTGGAGGAGGATCACAGCCACTACATGCCCTGCAAGGGTGATTATTCAACTATACAAGAGCAATATAAATAAATAGAGGGAAAATTTCAAAACACAACAGTTTCACCAAGCAGAAAGAAACGCCAGCAGTATGAAAAGACAAGGAAAGAAAGGACCACAGGCAATGCAGGTCAACTCAACTTTAGAAGAGGTAATAGGTGCAACAGATGGAATGTCAGATAGAGAGATCAGGATATACATGCTTCAGATGATCTGGAGTCTCAAGGAAGACATGAGACAGCAAAATCAGATAATGAAAGATCACATTGACAAACAAATCCAGGAAGTAAAAGATCAATTTCACAGGGAGATAGAGGAAATAAAAAACAAACAAATAGAAATACTAGAATTGCAGGAAAAAATAAACCAACTTAAAAACTCAATTGAGAATACTACCAGCAGAGTAGATCACTTAGAAGAGAGAACATCAGACAATGAAGACAAAGTATTTCAACTGGAAAAGAACATAGACAGCTCAGCAAGTCTGCTAAGAAACCATGAACAGAACATCCAAGAAATATGGGACAATATCAAAAGACCAAATTTAAGAGTCATTGGGATACAGGAAGGCACAGAGCTCCAAACCAGAGGAATACACAGCCTATTCAATGAAATAATACGAGAAAACTTCCCAGACTTGAAGAATGAGACAGAATCCCAAATCCTAGAAGCCTACAGGACGCCGAATGTACAAAACCATAAGAGATCCACACCTAGACACATTATAGTGAAGATGTCCAACATACAGAATAAGGAAAGAATTTTAAAAGCTACAAGGGAAAGGAAGCAGATTACATTTAGGGGTAAACCAATCAGGATAACAGCTGATCTCTCAACACAGACTCTGAAAGCTAGAAGATCCTGGAATAACATATTTCAAACACTGAAAGAAAATGGGTTCCAACCAAGAATCGTGTATCCGGCAAAATTAAGCTTCAGGTTAGAAGATGAAATTAAAACCTTCCATGATAAACAAAAGTTAAAAGAATTCGCAGCTAGAAAACCATCTCTTCAAAAAATCCTTGGCAAAACATTGCAGGAAGAGGAAATGGAAAATAACATTGAAAACCAACAATGGGAGGTAGGACAGTAAAGGGGGGAAAGTAGTCAAAGAGGATAACAAATCAGGTTTAGTAACATTAACAAACAAATATGGATAGAAGTACAAACCATATCTCAATAATAACCCTAAATGTCAATGGCTTAAACTCACCAATTAAGAGACACAGGCTAGTAGAATGGATCACAAAACAAGACCCAACAATATGCTGTCTACAGGAGACGCATCTGATAGAAAAAGATATCCATAGACTGAAGGTGAAAGGTTGGGAAAAATCATACCACTCATATGGACAGCGGAAACAAGCAGGCGTGTCCATACTCATATCTAATAAAATAGATTTCAAGCCAAAGCTAATCAAAAGGGATAAAGAAGGACACTTCATACTGCTCAAGGGAACCATAAACCAACAAGACATAACAATCATAAATATATATGCCCCAAATAATGGTGCAGCGGTGTTCATCCAGCAAACTCTTCTCAAGTTCAAGAGTCTGATAGACCACCATACAATCATCATGGGAGACTTCAACACACCTCTCTCACCACTGGACAGATCTTCCAAACAAAAGTTAAACAAGGAAACTATAGAACTCAACAACACAATTAATAACCTAGACTTAATTGACATATATAGACTTTACCACCCAACATCAAGTAGTTACACTTTTTTTTCAGCAGCACATGGAACCTTCTCAAAAATAGACCATATATTATGTCACAGGGCAACTCTTAGACAATATAAAGGGGTAGAGATAATACCATGCATCTTATCTGATCATAATGGAATGAAACTGAAAATCAATGATAAAAGAAGAAAGGAAAAATCAAGCATCACTTGGAGAATGAACAACAGGTTGCTGAGTGACATATGGGTTATTGAAGACATCAAGGAGGAAATTAAAAAATTCCTAGAGTTAAATGAAAACACGGACACAACATATCGGAATCTATGGGACACATTGAAAGCAGTCCTAAGAGGAAAATTCATTGCTTGGAGTTCATTCCTCAAAAAAAGAAAAAAACAACAAATAAATGATCTCATACTTCATCTCAAAATCCTAGAAAAAGAGGAGCAAAACAACAGCAAAAGAAGTAGAAGGCAAGAAATAATCAAAATCAGAGCTGAAATTAATGAAATTGAAACAAAAGAAACAATTGAAAAAATTGACAAAACTAAAAGCTGGTTCTTTGAAAAAATAAATAAAATTGACAGACCCTTAGCCATGCTAACGAAGAGAAGAAGAGAGAGAACCCAGATTACTAGCATACGGGATGAAAAAGGCAATATCACAACAGACACTTCAGAAATACAGAAGATAATCAGAGACTATTTTGAAGCCTTATACTCCAATAAAATAGAAGATAGTGAAGGCATAGATAAATTCCTTAAGTCTTACGATCTGCCCAGATTGAACCAGGAGGATATAGACAACCTAAACAGACCAATAACAATAGAAGAAATAGAAGAAACCATCAAAAGACTACCAACTAAGAAAAGCCCAGGACCGGATGGGTATACAGCAGAGTTTTACAAAACCTTTAAAGAGGAACTAACACCAATACTTTTCAAGCTATTTCAGGAAATAGAAAAAGAGGGAGAACTTCCAAATTCATTCTACGAGGCCAACATCACCCTGATTCCGAAACCAGACAAAGACACTTCAAAGAAAGAAAACTACAGACCAATATCTCTAATGAACCTTGACGCAAAAATTCTCAATAAAATTCTGGCGAACCGGATTCAAATACATATCAAAAAAATTATACACCATGATCAAGTAGGATTCATCCATGGGATGCAAGGCTGGTTCAATATACGGAAATCAATAAATGTTATCCACCACATCAATAGACTAAAAAATAAGAACCATATGATAGTCTCGATAGACGCAGAAAAAGCATTCGACAAAGTACAGCATCCCTTTATGTTCAAAACTCTAGAAAAATTAGGGATAACAGGATCATACCTCAACATTGTAAAAGCAATATATGATAAGCCACAGGCCAGCATCATTCTGAATGGAGAAAAATTGAAGGCATTCCCTCTAAGATCTGGTACAAGACAGGGATGCCCTCTCTCACCACTTCTGTTCAACATAGTCCTCGAAACACTGGCAAGAGCAATTAGACAGACGAAAGAAATTAAAGGGATAAAAATTGGAAAAGAAGAACTTAAATTATCACTATTTGCAGATGATATGATTCTATACCTAGCAGACCCAAAAGGGTCTACAGAGAAGCTATTAGAGCTAATAAATGAATTCAGCAAAGTGGCAGGATATAAGATCAACACGCATAAATCAAAGGCATTCCTGTATATCAGCGACAAATCCTCTGAAACGGAAATGAGGACAACTACTCCATTCACAATATCCCCCCAAAAAATAAAATACTTGGGAATCAACCTAACAAAAGAGGTGAAAGATTTATACAATGAAAATTACAAAACCCTAAAGAAAGACATAGAAGAAGACCTTAGAAGATGGAAAAATATACCCTGCTCATGGATAGGCAGATCCAACATCATCAAAATGGCGATATTACCAAAAGTTCTCTATAAGTTCAATGCAATGCCAATCAAAATCCCAACAGCATTTCTTGTAGAAATAGATAAAAGAATCATGAAATTCATATGGAATAATAAAAGACCCAGAATAGCAAAAACAATACTAAGCAGGAAGTGTGAATCAGGCGGTATAGCGATACCAGACTTCAAACTATACTACAGAGCAATAGTAACGAAAACAGCATGGTACTGGTACCAAAACAGGCGGGTGGACCAATGGTATAGAATAGAGGACACAGTAACCAATCCACAAAACTACAACTATCTTATATTTGATAAAGGGGCTAAAAGCATGCAATGGAGGAAGGATAGCATCTTCAACAAATGGTGCTGGGAAAACTGGAAATCCATTTGCATCAAAATGAATCTGAATCCCTATCTCTCGCCTTGCACAAAAGTTAACTCAAAATGGATCAAGGAGCTTGATATTAAATCAGAGACACGGCATCTGATAGAAGAAAAAGTTGGTTATGATCTACATACTGTGGGAGCAGGCTCCAAATTCCTCAATAGGACACCCATAGCGCAAGAGTTAACAACTAGAATCAACAAATGGGACTTACTCAAACTAAAAAGTTTTTTCTCAGCAAAAGAAACAATAAGAGAGATAAACAGGGAGCCTACATCCTGGGAACAAATCTTTACTCCACACACTTCAGATAGAGCCCTAATAACCAGAATATACAAAGAACTCAAAAAATTAGACAATAAGACAACAAGTAACCCAATCAATAAATGGGCAAAGGACCTGAACAGACACTTCTCAGAAGAGGACATACAATCAATCAATAAGTACATGAAAAAATGCTCACCATCGCTAGCAGTCAGAGAAATGCAAATCAAAACTACCCTAAGATACCATCTCACTCCAGTAAGATTGGCAGCCATTAGGAAGTCAAACAACAATAAGTGCTGGAGAGGATGTGGGGAAAAGGGCACTCTTGTTCATTGCTGGTGGGACTGCAAATTGGTGCAGCCAATTTGGAAAGCAGTATGGAGATTTCTTGGAAAGCTGGGAATGGAACCACCATTTGATCCAGCTATTCCCCTTCTCGGTCTATTCCCTAAAGACCTAATAAGAGCATGCTACAGGGACACTGCTACATCGATGTTCATAGCAGCACAATTCACGATAGCAAGATTGTGGAATCAGCCTAGATGCCCTTCAATAGATGAATGGATTAAAAAAATGTGGCATTTATACACAATGGAGTATTACTCTGCATTTAAAAATGATAAAATCATAGAATTTGGAGGGAAATGGATGGCATTAGAGCAGATTATGCTAAGTGAAGCTAGTCAATCTTTAAAAAACAAATACCAAATGACTCCTCTGATATAAGGGGAGGAAACAAGGACAGGGTAGGGACGAAGAGCTTGAGACGAAGATTTTCATTAACAGGGTTGAGAGGTGGGAGGGAAAGGAAACGAGAAGGGGAATCGCATGGAAATGGAAGGCGATCCTCAGGGTTATACAAAATGACATATAAGAGGAAAGGAGGGGTAAGACAAGATAATTCAAATGGAAGAAGTGATTTACAGTAGAAGGGGTAGAGAGAGAAAAGGGGAGGGGAGGGGAGGGGAGGGGGGATAGTAGAGAATAATACAGACAGCAGAATACATCAGACACTAGAAAGGCAATATGTCAATCAATGGAAGGGTAACTGATGTGATACAGCAATCTGTATACGGGATAAAATTGGGAGTTCATAACTCATTTGAATCAAACTGTGAAATATGATGTATGAGGAACTATGTAATGTTTTGAATGACCAACAATAAAAAAAAAAGAGGTAAAAAAAAAAAAAAAAAAATAAATTAAATATCTATATCTATCTATATATTTGTATAGATATAGATATAGATAGATAGATAGGCATTTGGACTCCAAGAGTCCACAAATATCAACAGTGCATTTCTCAATAGTCCTTGTCCAAAGTCTCCTCTGAGACTTAAGGGAACACAGTGATGCTAAAACCTGAATTGAAAGGGTATTTTCTGCCACTCTCTTTTTTTTTTTCATTCATGAGCATAGCTTTCTTTTCTCCCTACACCCTCACCTCTGTCTTAATGACTAACCATAGAGTTATGGTTAGTCATTAGTCATATGAGGGTCTTAATGACTAACCCTTGCACTGGGCACTCCTCCTTACTAGGTCACAGGAAATGTCCAAATGAAAAGGTATTGGCAGAAGCATAGAGGAGACACTGACTAGCATGGAAACCTAGTACACACACCTTCAGAATACAAGCATCTAAACAATCTCATTTTCTTTGACTCACAGGTCTAAAATGGATCAGTGTCCACTGGACCCAGATAGGACCCGCACAACTCCAGCTCCTCTAAAGGAAATTATTTTTAATATATAAGTTTTTAGCTGTCAATTGATCTTTATTGATTTATATGCAATGCTGAGAATTGATCCCTATGCCTCACACATGTCAGGCAAGCTTTCTACCACTGAGCCACGACCCCAGCCCCCTCTAAAGGACATTGTGTCAAGACTAGTGAACTGTCCTTGTGCCCTACTGCCCAAGACTGAGAGAAAAATCCCACATAACACACTGTAATCACTTTCACTCAGCAGCACTAAGCAAGATGAAGCCAGGAGACAGCCATTCATCTCTGAAACACTGCACAGTTGCAAATGAAGCCTTTTGCTCTCCCACCTCTCTGCCTCTTGAGTTACTAGCTGTCAAGGGTGGAAACAAAGCAGGATAATCAAACCTTTTGAAGTTAGTTACATCGGCTGAAATCCTCTTTCATAATCAAAAAGAAAGTTAACATGTTTCCAAGATACAACTGCACAGGGGAAACACAACTAGCCCCAAAGGGAAGAACAGGAAACCAGCAAGGAGGAGAGTGAAAAAGCACAGCAGGTAACAT
This sequence comes from Urocitellus parryii, assembly GCF_045843805.1. NCBI lineage: Eukaryota > Metazoa > Chordata > Mammalia > Rodentia > Sciuridae > Urocitellus > Urocitellus parryii. The sequence goes on along the minus strand of NW_027551761.1, from coordinate 1,241,654 downwards.
GTCAAGTCTAGTGCTCCAGGTGTGAAACTAGGGCACCTGATGGTGTGATATGGGTCCCCGAGAGCTTGAGCATCCTTATCCCTCCAGCTTGGTCTGATGTGGAACCACTCCCTAGAACTGGGTGTGCTCACTGACTTTCACTTCCCTGAGCAGGCATTTCATAGGCCTGACAGTGCTAACTTACTGAGGTCTCCACCACAACACTGGCTCCACTCTCACAGTTTGACAAATCACTGTTTTTGGGGCTACTGGATTGTGCTCTGACTGTGACATGCTCTTCCTGGTCACCAGCCTTTCCTCTGAAGTATTGATGCAAACCTTCACAACCCTACAACTCTTCATTCTGTAAGCCTGATAACCAGCATCACATGGATAATATCAAGGTAAGCTATGAACCAGAACATTAGCCAGGCCCACCTGGACCAAGGCCTAGGGGAGCCCATATGGTGTTAGTTACACAGAAAAATGAATATTGATGTAAGTATTCCAAGGCTGCCGTAAGCAAGCCAGGCACCCTGACACGCTCCTCTCCACAAGTTTTTGAGCCTTCTGAAGGTGGGGTCCTTCCCATTCCTGAGATGCCTAAAGGTAGCTTCTGTATAACAGAACTATCTTTAACAACTACACTATCCTTGGCCCCAACATTACAAGGTTTTCTTTTTTGAAAAGCCTGCAAGTAATTTAAGTCTTTCTACTCTGGCTTTTGCTCCTGAGCACCACTGTAAATCAGGCTGAAAGCACTAGAAACACCCAGGCCATCTCAGATGCTGTACTGCCTTGAAATATTCTCTGCTGGATTAATCAGTCTGTGTTTTAGTTGCATTGTACATCACTGTGACTAAAAGATCTAACAACAAAAATTAGAGCAGGAAAAGTTTATTTAGCTCATGGTTTCAGAGGTCTCACTCCACTGACCACCAACTCCATAGCTCTGGGGCCAAGGTGATGCAGAACATAGTGGTGGAAATGTAGGGAGTGGGAAAGCAGCTCAGGATATGGCAATGAGGAAGCAGAGAGAGAACTCTGTTCACCAGGGACAAATTATGAACCCCAAAGGCATGCCCCCTTAGATTGAATACTTCTAGGTCTACCCTACTTGCCTATAATTACCATCCAGTGAATCCATACCAGTGGTTTAATGCACTCATTAGGATTAAGCTCTCAAAACCCAATCATTTCACCTCTAAACCTCAAGTCAGCATCACCTACAAAGCTCTCTTATAGCACTCTAGGCTTTCTCTAGACTGTTTCTCCAAGCTTTGCCAATATATCCTGAAAACCAGTTCCAAAGCCTTCTGAGTCACCTGAACAGGTAGGGTCACAAAAACGTGCACACTATTCACACCATTTTTTCTGGGTTAGTCAGTCATCTGTCACAGTATTAACATATCTGAGATCAACAACATAAATGAAGGAATGATTAATTTGGATTCATTGTTTGGAGGTTACAATCCATGACTACTTGACCCTGTTGCTTTTGGACCTAAAGCTGGGCAGTATAATATGCTGGAGAAAAACTATGGCCAGGGAGCAAAGTGAAAATGAAAGGACGTAGGGAGAGGGAAAGGCTTAGGTTCCAGTATCCCATTCCGAAGAACAACCCAATGACATGAGTAACATCAAATATATCCCACCTCCTAAAAGTTCCCCTTACCTCCCAATAGCATTATCCACTAGAGACCAAACTTTAACTCATGAGTCTTTCTCAGATGGTGATTATCCAACCCTCAGAGGGGACTGAGATTCCCTCACTTATTCCTTCTACCATTTCTCTCTGTCTCTCTGTCTCTCTCTCTGTCTCTGTCTGTCTCTCTCTCTCTCTCTCTCTCTCTCTCTCTCTCTCACACACACACACACACACACACACACACACACACGTACCATCCTATCCTGCTCGGGAACTATCCCTGGGTCACAGCCAGAAGGAGAATCAGCTGAAGGAGCCAGGCACAGAAAACCTCTGGTGAGTCCCAGTAAGGAAGGGCATGTTTTGGGGTACCGTGGTTACCACCTTGAGCATGCAACTGATAGGTCAGCCACTCAATGGGAATAGAGAAAATGAAGGTGGCACCACACTGTGAGACAAACATGAAGCAGGGATTTGCTTCCCACAGGAAGAGAATCCTTACCCTTCAGAATAGAAAAAAGAATTTTACTTCAATACATGACCCAATGGAACATAGCTACCAAAACAGAAACTCAAATCTTCTCTGGGATTTGGGGGCTCTGGAGGTCCTGACTAGCCCTGAAGCCTCAGATTTTCCAGGAAGGGTTATCTGATCTCCACCAGCAAACACCACTCAGGGCACATGTGATAGTGAGGGAGAGGTTCTGCAGGCTTCAGCAGCCTCACACTGTGGAGCACAGTGTTTTCATCCACCAGATTAGCCTCAGAGTAGCCACCAGCATCTGTCACTGCCCAGATGATGCTCAGTGTGTTGGCATGGACAAGGACTTTTCCCAACTCACCTCCTGTCTTGAAAACCCTACATTTTTTTTGCTTGCTGCCCATCACAAACATGATGCCTATTTAAAAGTTTCTTTTCTCCACAGCTATCTTATAACTGATACTCCTAGACCACACATATGCTGCAGAGGAACCTGCTTGCCTAAGTAGCATACACTGCTGAACCCATCTGCATGAGTAAGAGCCAAAAATCAATAGACATGTGGATTCTTTGCCCCTGAAGAATGAACTATCCCTGTTAGGAGCAATGCTGTGGGTCAGAATGATCAGGATCAACACTTTCCCAAAAGGGTCCCTGATGCCCCATTCACAATACATGGGCAATCTCCAAGATATGAACACATTGTTGTCTGAATATGTTTACTTCACATGAATGCCTAGTATTAATAACTGTGAGCACACATGCACAACAAACATGCATGCACACACGCATACAAGAGGTTTGTTAGTAAACACTTAATAAGATACAATATATAGGGGTAAGTAAGGAAGCCTTGACTTTTAGTTCATGAGGTATATCTATCTCAAGACTAATTTCAACCTAAGACCTAATGCCACTGAACATTAAACTGAAAGGTCGGACAGCATCAGCTATCATAGCTGGTTCCTGGCAGCTCAAGCACAGAAAGAGTATGTATACAAAATTCACCTGTTCCCAGGGTACTAAGTTGAATTCCAACCTTAATGCACAAACAAAACCACATTAACGTCTCCACACAAAAATGCACTACATGGCTTCTGAACAGGTGAACATCTGATATCTCCACCTTAAACATACAGAGAAACCACCTGTTAATACATAAATATTTGGAGAAAAATACCCTATTTATCCTAAATATTCATGTGTATTCCCACAATTGAGCATACACATACAACATGGGCCAGGCAAATACCTGTACAAAAAGCACACTGCTCATATATACCCAATGAATAACCTATAGGCAAAACCAGTTATCTTTGCACTACACAAAACAGACCCACCTAAAATCATGTTCCCAATGAAGTGCACCAATAGCCAAGTACAGTATATGAGGAGGGCGCACTACCCACCTTCCTGGCTGTGGTGCTAACAGATGACTCCAGCAGACCTCACAGCATCTATGAAAACTTCTAGCGCTGGCAGCGCTTCAAGACCCTGGTCCGCAGGTACCTTCCTCAGACTCCTGATGTGGAAGCACTTTCCTGCTTCCTTGAGTGAGTGTTCTCCTCAGGCTCTTCCTTGAGCTCTGTGAGGAGGAAAAACACGGGTTGGAAAGAGGAGGCTGGGATGCAGGGGAACTGGAAGAAAGGTGCTGAGGGTGAGGGGACAAGCTGAGACACTTACATTCCCAGATGTATTCTCCTCACACCAGGGAATGAAATGTGCCTTATGCCAGGTGCCCATCCAGGCCTGTGAGTGCAGGTAATCTTTGTTTTCAATGATCATCACCATCACATGGAGGACTCAAGGTCAGAGGAAGTTCCTTGGGGTACCTGCCTCTTCCAATCATTTCACCTTCCACCATAGACCTGATTGTTCCCAGCACAGGGGACATCACAACCACAAATTTAGTTAGGGGTATTGGTGACAACACAGAACTCTGTAGATACCCATACACATTGTCATGAATTCCTGATCGGGACCCTCTGGTGATGTGGCACTCATGGGGAAGCTGTCTTTGGATACTGGATGGGGATGTTCATCTTTGCTCCAGTTTATAACTGTGCTCCCAGGACAGTCTGTGCACTGTCTTAGTCAGCCTGGGCCACCATACAATTCTATGGAACATGTGGACACAAACACAGACATTCCTTTCTCACAGTTCTGGAGTCAGGATTCCAAGGTAAAGGGTACTTAACCTAAAGTCCCATGAATGCTCTCTCTTCTCCTTGCTTGAGAAGACAGCTGGCTTACCTGTACCTTCACATGACTGACATCTCTGCAGTGTCTCCTTCTCCAGGAAGAACACTAATGTCCTCATGAAGCCTCACTCTCAGGATCTCATCTAACCCTCTAAGCACTAAAGCCAATCACCAGATACCATCCCTGTGGGAATAAAGGCTTCAACAGGTAAATGTTGGAGGATAAAACTTTCAGCACATAGTTCATCATATCATTGAGGAATCCAAGCACAATCATGCTGGTCAATGCAGCTCTCGGTGTTGATGTTTGGTGTAAGTGTCCTGGAGTCCCAATATCAATACTTTGAGTTGAACATGATGGGGTAAATGTAACAAAGGTAGGAAATTATGTTGTTGGTCTGCTGATAAAGGAGGGTGACCTTGTGGACACTGATCCTGGTGAATTCCAGCCCAGTGCTTCGGGCTGTGTCCTGACGGGAGCCCACCAGGACCATGGAGAGGGACTGGGGAAGGATTTGCAGGAATGGCAGCACACCAGCCTACTGGTGGGCGACCATGGTTTGCACAGCAAGGTCTGGTACAGCCTGTCACCTACCTACGTATGTTTGGCTCCAAGGCATCTAGCTCTCCAAATAGTAGCTCCCTCTAGCTGGAGGCCTGGGCATTCTCTCTGCAACAATCCCAGAAACTCCAGGATCCATACTCCTGATTCCAACTCTGCCTTGTGGTTCAGGATCAGGATTGGGGGAATAACGAGCCCAGCCAGAGGGTCTGATTCTGCTTTGCTGGCTCTGTAGAGGGGAAAAGTAGCACTGGATTCACTCAGACCACCTGCCTGGGCACTGGTACCTCTTTATGAAGTGGGGTCAATTATAACTCATGAAAGTGGCCATTACTTCAGCCTGATGTTCCAGAAGAGAGTGGTGGTGGGGAGTGCATGGACAGGGCCAGCCAGCACCTCAGGTGCCCCGGGGATATGTGTCTGGTCTTTATTCCCTTTGCTTTATGCAATCCCTGCCATTCTAACAAGGGAAAGGAAGAACCTGCCCTAATTGGAAGCAACCCAATGATCTCAGCTTAGCTTCCACTTCTACATGACCCTGCCCGTAACTTGGCCTCCCAGGCGATCCTTTCAAGGCCCATGGTCCCAGCTTCAATACCCCTGATTTGTCTCAGGACCCCTGGTATTCCCTGAAATAAATCACATCCCTGACCAGTTTCTAGAAGTAATATGATTGTGTGGTTCCTGGCAGAAACAGGAGAGAGCTGGAACTAGGGACAGCTAGGAGCCCTGTCTGGGTCCCTCATATCTGATTCCTTTCAGGTAATAGTTGATGTAGTGTTTCCCGAGAATGGCTGTTATTCCTGTGTAGGAGTTCCCTCCTGGGACTGGCCTGACCCACACCAGAACACAGCTTCATATCCCTGCCACCAGCTCCTGACTGGTAGCTTAGAATACTCCATAGCCTAGAATCACACACCAGCACCTGCCCTCTATGGTTAACCTGATTCTCAGCTCAGCCTGTGCCTCCCTTACCCCAATCCCACCAAGGTTCATGGAGTTTGAGGCTACAGAGGAGATAGAGAATCCAAGGATGCAGTTGTCAGGGGTCTTCCAGTGCCAACATCCTCCTGCAAATTGAGCTTCCTGGCCTAGAATCTCAGCATTTTATGTGTGTGTGTGTGTGTGTGTGTGTGTGTGTGTGTGTGTAAGAGAGAGAGAGAGAATGTGTATGCACACATGTGGACTCGTACATGGGTGTAGCTGGTAGTTGGGATATAACAACCCCATGGTGCAGATGACCATGGAATTATTAGTGCTTCCTCTTTCTCCTAGAAGAACTCCTGACTTGGGGCCATTTCCTCCCAAGGTCACTCACACTCTCTTCTTTCTCATCCCCAGGTAGAGAATATGATTCATCCCTGCTGCCTGGAAGAATTACTTTCCTCCAAACCATATATAAATATCTTGGCCCTAACAAAAAAGCTGGAGCAGCAGGAAGGACTCACCACTGACCAGGTAGAAAGCAGAAGGAAGGTCTCCCAGCAGACCAGGGGTAGGTGGTACAGAAGAGAGGCAGGGACACCTGATAAAGAAGTGCAAGGACACCAGGAACAACAGGGGTTGGGAAGAAACAAAAGGTAGACAAGGAGAAAGGGGCACCAGGTAGAACAAAGGAGGTAGGGACACCAGGTTTACCAGGGTTTCAGAACAGACACCAAGACACAGAGCAATACATGGCAGACTAGGAGACAAAGGGACACAGTATACAGAAAGGGAGTTACCACAGGTGGAGAGGGGAGCAAGGGATAGCAGGTAGATGAGGAAGGCACAGGACCTTACTCATGTGGCCCACAGGACGTTGTCATTATCCTGCCTGTGATGGCTCCCTGAGTGAGTCTGTTCCAGGACACAGGATGTAGGATGGAAAAAAAGGAAGGAGACACAAGAGGCATGGAAGGGCTCAGGATATCAAGCAGAAAGGAAGCCCAGGAAGGTGGCCAGCAGACATTCAGCGTGTCTCTCTGAGAATAAGAAGAGTGACAGCTCCACTTCCCACTGAAATATGATTGTCCCAGTCCTTATGTCCCATTTCATGCATGAAGAAGAGTTGGCCAGTGCTCATATCCTCCTTTATCTTGTGAAGAAGCACCTTTGCAGGTATGGTATGTTCCAACTGGACAAAAAATCTTTTGAGGCAGCTGCCAACCAAGGTGCAGAGAAGCAGAAACATTGCACTGATCAAGGGGCCAGCATGGAGGACTGGTCCACAGATGTGGCTTTCCAGGTTGTGAAGAGGAGCAGGGCCACTGGGTTCGAAGGACACTGCTATCCTCCGAGGCCATCACTGGTCTTCCTCATTGGGGGACATCCACTCCAACCACCCTCCCCAGAACCACAGATCCTCCTCCTTAAACCTGGGAAACAAAGGCATGGTGGGTCCCAGAAAAGCCACTTCTTTTGGGTGGCTACATAAGACAGCCAATGGCTACAGTGTGGACAATGACCTCCAAAGCCTGGATTTCCTCCTTAGCTCCAAGCAGTGCCTGCTGCCCTGGGGACTGTCACAGAGCCAGACTCCTAGAATGGAAAGCCTGTGCTCAGAAGCTCAAGCCCTCCAGGCCCCACCTCCCCAGAGAAGACACCTCAGCTGCCACCCTCCTTCAGGTGCCATGTCCATGAAGAGTGCTCTCACTGGATGCTCATGCAATGTGGAAAAGATGCCCTGCTCTGGGTCTCCCCTCCAGGCCACCAGAGGGCAAGATGTAGATCTGGAGCTGGTTTGAACCTCACAGCCTCAAAAGAGGAACGGCATGTCATTGGGCAACCAAAAGAAGAAGAGGCCTTGAGGACAGTCGTGGTGGCTGGTGACCTCTGGGGTGGCTGCCCCTCAGGCAAGATCTCACCTTTGCCTCATCCTGTGCTGGAAAGACCAAAGGTTCTCCCTCACACAGGACAATTCCTGTGGGTTGTCAGGAAAAAAGGGGCTGTGGGAGGTACTGAGAGGGGAGGGTCACAATGTTCAATCTTGGGTGGGAAGCTGTACCTTGTTTGACTGTCACTGGGAATAAAGGCAGTTTGGTAGGAAAAAATCTTCTCCAGCTGCTGCCTTCTGCCATGTCGTCTGTGCACCTCCATGCAGTGAGAACCAAGATGGGAGAACTGGGGTTGCCAGGACCCAGGGCTCACAAGCGTCCATCTATTGGGTCTTGTTTCCAGATTTAGACTGCTCCTCCCCCTAATCCTGGGAGAAAACAGACAATATCCCAAAACCCAACTCATCACCCCATGGAAAAGGCCTCTCTTGGTTTAGGGGATCTTCTCTGTACATCTCTCCATGATCTGTGCCCCTTAAACATCTCCCTTACCAATCATCTGAGGGCCTGCTGTGAAGAGAAGTCACAAAGAGGCAAAGCACATCTCCCAGCTCTGAGGTCTGAGGACTAACTGATGGATCTCAGATCTTAGTGTTAATAGCCCTGAGATTGAATGTCAAGAACCCTCAGGTCCTAGTGGTAGCAACTCTCATGTTGCCTTCCTGGGATCAGTAGCCAGCTGCTTCCAACAGTTCCCTGGAGATCATCTGACAGCTGCACCTAGCAGTTCCTGCAGTTCTCCACTGTTGACCTGCCTGGTTTGCCAGTTTTCAGTGCAACCAACTTGACCTAAATGTATCATCATGTCAAAAAGTATGCCAATCACTTTGCATTTGTGATCACATTTAATTTTCACACAAAAGAACTAAGTTTACCCTTCTTCTTAAGGAGACTGAGACTTAAAATATACTACAAATTATACTACTATTTACTCAGTAGATGGAAGCAAGATTGAACTCAGGCTGTCCTAACACAAAATACCTGTGTTTAGCACCTGGAAAAGAAAGAGGAAGGGAAAGAAAGAAGAGGCTACAATGAAATCCTGATTGACACAAACAAATATTTTGAAGTATTGCATCATGTGGTACAATCTTTGAGAAGCCAATGTTTGTGCAAACATGCTCATCACTGCACCCTAGAAATTTCCTTGAGTAGCTAGTGGGAAGCATGAATTTGCCATGGAGATTGGCAATACAGACCCAGGGAGCATGTACATATGCCAATAAAGATTGATTAGAAACCAAAAGCTACCTTCCCCAGGGACGGGCAGCTGGCTGGGGTGTAATAGAAAATAAGAGGGTAAGACCATATTTGCCTTTGTAATGGTTAGCAGTTTTAATTCCTGCCATCCTACCACCTTCACTTTCCTTTTGTAAAACATGTAAATAAGGAAGGACATTTTGATTGATTAATAGTTTTATTGAGATGTAACTGATATACAAAAATGCATATATTTAATATATACTTTTTATTTGTTCTAATTATTTATACATGACAGTAGAATGCACTTTGACACATCACACATAAATGGCATATAACTTCTCATTCTTGTTGTACATGGTGTAGAATCACACCAATCACGTTGTCATATATGCACATAGGGTAATAATGTCCAATTCATTCTATCTTACTACCCCTGTTCTCCTCCCCTCCCTTCACTTGTCTCTGCCTAATACAAAGTGACTCTATTCTTCCCTACCCCCACCCCTTATTGTGAGTTAGCATCTGTATATCAGAGAAAACCTTTGACTGTTGTTTTTTGGGGGGATTGGCTTATTTCCCTTAGCAAGACATTCTCCAGCTCTATTCATTTAGAGGCAAAAGCCATCATTTTATTCTTTTTTAAGGCTGAGTAATATTCCATTGTGCATACATACCCTATTTTCTTTATCCATTCATATGTTGAAGGACATCTACATTGGTTCTATAGTTTAGCTATTGTGAGTTAATATATACATTTTGGTGAGTTTGAATATATACATACCTATTTCTATCTAACTATCAAGATAAGTATATCCATCACCTCCAAAAGTTTTTCATGCCCCTATTCTGTTGTTTTGGAACTTTTTTTTCACTGTGGTAACTAGAACCAAAACATGAGATCTATCACCTTAACAAAATTTTTAAGTTCGACATGCTGTATTGTTAAGTATAGATACAATAATTTACAGATTATTTCTGGAATTTAGTCATCTTTACTGTCTGAAATTTTAGAGTCCTTGAACAAGTCCCTTTCTTCCCTTCCTGACAGCCTCTGGAAAACACCATTCTACTCATTGTTTATATGAATTGGAATATTTTAAATATCATATGTAAAATGTGATATATGCCTGCAATGGGCCATTATTCATCCTTAATAAAGCAGGAAAGTCTGCAGTAGGTGACAATGTGGATGAACTTGGAAGATATTGTTCTAAATGAACTAAGCAGGTAAAGTACAATTACTCATTTTCTTGAACATCTCAAGAAAGTGTAAACATGGGGAGAATACAACTGAACCTCATATAGACCAAAATAACTCTTGAGAATTCAGTTATCTTTTTTTAAAGCTCTATTTAGTTTTTTACAGTATCTTTATTTTTATGTGGTGCTGAGGATTGAACGCAGTGCCTCCCACATACGAGGCAAGGACCCTACCACTGAGCTACAGCCCCAGTCCGAATTCAGTTATCTTTACTGGTCAAAAAATAGCTAGGTAAAGTAGGCCTGAGGTTGCTAGAATGCAAGTTTGACGAGAAAGGAGAATTTCTTAGTTCTTTTCTCAATTTTATTTATAATATGAAATTGAGGTACATATGTAAAGTATATATCTATAAATGAATTTGGAATAAAGTATAAAATACTCCAGGACACAGTAAGAAAAAATAGACCAACAAATGCTTATTATTCTGTATCTACCCTTGATTCTAATATTACTTACAAAGAGGAGGTTTTCTTGGGTCTAGACAGTATGATCCTAGCTAAGGGAAATCCAACTCAGTGAGTCAGAAGAGAGTACTCCAGGTCTGGCTTTTCCTCCTTAGCTGAGCGACTGATCTTTCTTGGACTCAGCTCATTCTTTGGGGACATATGTTTGCTTCATTGAGTCCAAAACCTATATACAAATAATCAAATTGCAGCTGCTTATCATAGTTTAGTAGAGCCAAAATATGCACTAGTCAATTTAAGAATCTGCTGAGTACCCCATCTTCTTTGTTTTGTGCCTGGCCCTGCCTGGACCTTAGTCATTGTGATTTACTAGTTCTATTCTTCTCCTACCCCAATCCCACTATATCTGTTTTCATACCATGTCTTTTGATTCTGGGGAGACAAGGCTGGGGGTTGCACCTTAAAATTATACCTTTATATTCTACATATAGTATACCTTTTTCCTTTTCAATCTTTCAGTATCTTCAAGGATCAAATTCCCCTTTTTCATTTCCTCTTATTTCTCCATTTCTTCTCATTTATCTAGTCTCATTCTGACTACCATAATAGCATATTGCCACACCATATCTTTTTTCTGAAATTATCTCTTGCCGATTACACTCCTACCCCATACTTATACCCTACATTTTCTTTTGCAAGTATCTGTATTTGAACTGAGATTACATAAGATAGATTTTGTTTGACAATCAAAACCCCAGAGGCATATTTATTTATCTAGTGATTTATCAAAAATACACTATTTATTACTAATTAATTGTATTATTACACTCAATGGCAGTACCAATGTTCTCTGTATTCTTGACTCAAGGTTTGAACATTTTTCTCTTCTACTATATCCTCTTTTTTGCCCTACAAACTATTAATAGTACACAGTTCTTCATTGATGCCCAAGTGCAGCCAGGCTAAGATGCAAGAACAAGAGACATTGTAGTTCCCCCTAAAGAAGCAAATACTATTAAAAATAATATGAATAATTGAAAGTAAAAGACATTGAGATTTTTTAAAATGGATGTTCCAAAACGCATTTAAATAAAAGTCTATGAAGTCTTTGATATATCATGTCTTCCTTTTACCTGTAGAAATAGTGATACAATTGCATAAGAAAGTGTGTCTTTAAGCAAGGAAATTAAACAACTACCCATCTTTTGAAAAATAACTAGGATTTATCTAAAGAGAGGATATTGAATAGTATGAAGTAAATCTCCATGTATGATAATAAAGAAAGGCTATGGGACAATGTGGAATTTTAATAAAGTAAGTTACAAACATTAAGTGAAGACATAATCCCACTTTTTATATATGCATGCTTCATATCCAGGAAAGTGGCTATGATTTTAAATTATTCAAGAAGGATGAAGATATTTTATGAATTTAAGGGATTCTTAAAATGCACTGTAGACTTAATGGTTTGAGCATTTATTCAACTGTCAAGGTACTTGCACAGATTCTGAAAAGTTAATGGTAGTTATTCCAGGGAAGCAGGATATTGGGGAAGACAGATAAAAATATGTAGTTTCCACTTGGTATCTAAAGTTTTTTAAAGTGAAAAAACATATTTATAACTGAATGCCATACATCTCAAAATTAGAAGGGAGGAAAGGGGGGAAAGGAGAAGAATTAGGGAGTAAATTATGTGCCTGCACTAAATTATGTGCCTGTATTCCACAAGTCATCCCATGCAGTCCTCTTGTGTATGAAAACACGGTGTATCTATTAAAAATAAGTAAATAAATAGAAGGAAGACCTAAAGAGTAGAGGGGGAGGATCAAGGGTAGGAGGAGGGGATGGATGAAAAGTACTGGGGATTGAAATAGAGCAAACTATTTTATATATATATGAATATATCAAAATGAACTCCAATACTTTGTATAACTATAATGCACTAATACATTTTTAAAACATAACAATGTTGAACAGTTATATTATCTCCTCAATTGATAACCCAGGTAATATATTCTACTTTATCCCTTCCTAAATCACAGACTCTTCCTTGACCTATGTAAACTTTTATTATATAATAAATGCATAAAACATTGAATGGGTGTTATTAGACTTCAATTTGAATTCTAATTGGACTAATGCATATGACAAATTATAGAAGGAGTAATGTATTTGATTTCTTTGTAGTTGACTTCCATTTGGTAAATGGAAATGTGTAGGACATGTGAGGTTATCAGATCAGATTTAAAGCAACAACGACTTAGACCCAAGCTTTGTTTGGCCTCAGAAAAGGTGATGTCATCCATATCAGTTGAGTCTACCAACATGATTTAACAGCCCTATGTTAAACCATCTCCATAAAGAGCAGCTGTTTCTTCCAATCTGTCTCTTCTGTGTTGTCCCTAAGTATATGTTCATCTACACATTAGTCTTTGTGCTTTGATGTTGTTTAAAATGGGCAAAGGTGTTTCACAAGTGTAAAAAAAATCCAAAGTTATTTTAAGGCTTGTTATCTTGAACATGATTTAAACTGTAGATGCTTAATGTTTTCAATGGCTTAATTCAATAAAACCTACCTGTTATTTTTGGCTGCATTATTTAGATCATCTGGTCCACAAAGAATAAAAATCTCAACAGTGGATGGAGAATTGTCTATTCCTCATGTGTCAATAATTTATTTATTCTCTTTATCCAAGACTTCAGGTCATTGCAAAACTATTTATTAATTTTCTAATACAAGAGAAAGCCAATATTTGGTGTTTGGCTTTATGAAAAATCATAACAGGTAACTGTGTTTTTTGTTCATTTATAGTTTCCTATTTTCCCCTATGTTAAAATAGATTGCTAGTTACATTTATTTTAAGTACCTTGGTTTTCTGTTCCTTCCATGGAACGACTAGTATTCCATAAGGAGTATTTTTGGTGACAGTGGACAAGTCATACATTTTTAACAGTTCAAGTGGTTAAATGAACATTACCTAGCATTACTTACCTACTCCCTCCTAAATTAAGAGTGAGTCCTGACCAGAAATGAGAATTTAAAAAGCCATTCACTTTGGTTACTGACTACATCTATTTTTTGGAATGATTTTGCAGTTCTTATCTTAATTTATTGCAACATAATACACCAGGGATAAACTTGTACTTTAACTTTTCTTGTTCATTTCATGACCATGACTTTTTTCTCTCCAGAATTCATTCTACCATTTTTTCCAACACCTCTAACAGTAACAATAACAGTAATAACAACTTAGTATTTATGAAGTTATTACTATGGTTCAAGTTACCATAGTAACTAGCCAATTGAATTTCTAGCCATTAAGATTGAAGTTGATTTCCATTTTGTTTTTTCAAGCTCCCTATTATAGGATGTTTTACATTTAACTTAGTGGTATAGGAGATAATATTTTTGAGTACCAATTAAATACCAGGCATTTGTTGGGAATTTTATGTGTTAGCTTGTTCAGTCCTCACATAAACAACTTTATTTTCACTTTAGGTTTGGGGAAACTTAAGTACAAATAGTGTAATAATTTTCCTGATGTTACTGTTGGCAAGAATCCAGAGGGGATTCGAACTCTAAATGATAAAGCCCATAATTATTGCAACATTTCCCTCATTGACCAATTACCTTAATAATTGAGAATATCTACCATGTATTGTCATCCTTCCTCTTAATATTTCTGTGATCATCTCTTTCCACCCTTTTTATGATTTTTATGTCTTCAGTAACCACCTTAGATCATCCCATGATCAACCCCTATGTTCTTCATTTCTTTTTTTTTTTGAACCCAGAATTAATATTTATATGACATATTAGGCACCAAAAGAAAATATAGATATCTAACCATGGGAATTATTCCACACCACTTACTTCTCACATAGTGTGATGAAGTCTTTTTATAAATACTAAAGAGTGATGTCTTTTTCTAGTTATTGATTTATAGCCTCTCATCTCCAAATTCACACTTGGTTGCTGGATTCATGAAATAGAAGTGGATCTTTTAAATATTTTTCTTTGCTAGTTGGCATGATGTCAACCTTTGTCAGGAGCAGGCTGTGGACAATCTTTTTCAACAGAAGAGCTTTTAATCTCTAGTTGCTCTCTGCTTACTTGTAGAGTCTTGCAGCATGGATTGGTTCTTCAATGAAGTTCTTGTAAAGTAGTGTAGTAAATAACTTGCCTGGCTCCTCAGGAAATGTTGCAGGGAAAAGCCTCAGGTCAGACACCCCTGGCAAATAACTATTTCTGTTCTTTTTCAGTCCAAAGTTATGTTCTTCATTTCTAACCCATCCTGAGTAAAACTAGTAAATGTTGTTTTCCTGTGGATCTGTTTTCCTACTGCCCCTTCTTAGCTAAAGAATCTATGTTACATCCATCAAGGTCAAATTAGAGATTCAGAGTTTTGACTTACACTTGATCCAAACTGCTTGTCCAAAATGATTATTTAATTCATTCACTTCTCTCACAACAATCATTTTACAGGTCCTTCACTCACTCTACTCTTTCCATTCCTTTCCTACTTCCATAAGTCCCTTTCCTCATCTTCTTGGCCAATCCTACTCTATTTAAATTTCCTGATCAAGTTCTTTTCTTTCAAAAAAGCCATCTTACCTGTCCGCAACCCACTAGCTTCTCTTCTTTAGCATTTGCAGTGTACAACTTGCTTTATCTATTGCCATAAATTTTGTCTTTTATCATTTGCACCTCCAAGTATTAGACAGTACACTTTTGAGGACGGAGGCCCTCTGTGTTTTTTTGGAGCTTGGTACATGGTGTACACTCAGTGCACTGTGTCTTACATAAGCAGGGTATTTAAAAGTGATAATTATTCTTGTATACCCCTATACCTTCCCTGAAAACTTTGACAATAGCTTGTTTATACCACATAGAAATGGGGCTGAAAACCTTTGATATCATATGAACCTAAAAGAAAACAGCAAATACTATTTAACTCTTAGGTTCCATACCTAATAAGTCTGTCACACAAAATAAGAATAAGACTTACATGCTGTCAGCTTTTGGAATTTACCTAGAGTAACTTTGAAAACATCATACCTACTTTTGAAAAAAAATAATGAGTTAAACCACAGTTTGTCAGTAAGTTTCTTACCTACAGTCATGATTCTCTCTTATTTCCAAAGGCATGCTTACAAAGTCCTATATTAAGAATTTAAAATCCTCCCTATCTCTCTGAAATGTGACCTCTTATGAAATAGGCTGGAAAGGTTCTGAATAGCCAAAAATGGTTTGATTTCCTTTGAGTTTTTCATGGGCTGAAACTAACACTTGAACTATCGCCAATGTAGTGACTTCTGTGAACATTTTTATTGCACTCCAAAGAAAATGTGTGATGTGACAAGATGTAAAGTATATGACTGGGAACTCAGAGCTCAGATATACTGATGGCT
Source organism: Urocitellus parryii (assembly GCF_045843805.1). Classification (NCBI taxonomy): domain Eukaryota; kingdom Metazoa; phylum Chordata; class Mammalia; order Rodentia; family Sciuridae; genus Urocitellus; species Urocitellus parryii. The sequence goes on along the minus strand of NW_027551761.1, from coordinate 1,225,687 downwards.
CTTGAGTAGCAAGTCAGGCAACTCAACTCACTGTAATATGAGAACAAAGGACAATGCCTCTAAAGGAATTTAATTTCTCAGGAACGGCATGTACTGTATGTAGGAAGCATTGGTTTACCTTTCAATATTTTAAAACACATTGGCATCATTAGTGCAGGGCCATTTAATGATCTATAAAATTCCAATAGAAAAATCTATGAACAGTGGAGGATAATACTGAGGTCACATGAAAAAGGGCACAAAGTGATCAGATAATTCCCAAAGATTTGCTGAGCAGTTCAACTGGGGCATCTAATAGGAGAGTGATTATGTATAATTCAAAATGAACAGCAATACTTCTGCTTTGTTTCTACATTAAAATTACATCTACATTTTCAGTATGCCAAAGACATAATCTAAATTATATGACAGCATAGTAATACAAAATACATCTCAAAACAAATGGAAAAAAATATTACTGTTTTAGATGTTTTAATCTTATTTAATCCACTGACCAATTCTGTGATTTAAGTGTTTGTATCTTCATTTTACAGATAAGTAAATTAATCTTTGGAAAGATTAAATAATTTGCTCCAGGTCAAAGTCACTAAGAGTGTGAGATAGGAATCAGAGAGCTCATTTACTTCCCTCATTCCCTATTTGAGGTTTTGAGAACTCCATGAGTAAATAAATCCAGTGCACATTCTTTAAAGTTTGACACAGTCATAAAACCTGTAAATCTTGTTTATCGTGAATGTTTTTTTTTTCCCTAAAAACTCAGAGCTGTTGTTCTATAGGTTTTGGAGAATGTTGCATTTGTCAGGGATATCAATTCTAACTAAATTGAAAGGGTCTGCAAGGGAAGTTGTTTATAATCCAGTTGGAGGTCAAGCACGCTTACCTAAGTCATAGAGTATGCTTTGTGTCATACATCCAAAGAGGAGCAAATACATTTTAGCTTCTAAATTTAGGAGGACACATTTATTTTTTAGTTGTCAATGAACCTTTATTTATATGCAGTGCTGAAAATCGAACCCAGGGCCTCACACATGCTAGGCAAGTGCTCTACCACTGAGCCACAACCCCAGTCCCTGCTGTATCTTTTTATAGCAAAAATAAAAAGACCTCCACTACATGTTTTGGTAGCAAAATTAAAAATGTTTGATATTTAAAGACATAGTCATGGAATAAGAAATTAGTAAATAAGAAACCCAGAGATAAATATATAGCTAGATACACAGTACAACGTGATTGGGGAACACTTTCTGAAAGTCCTACTGTTTTTCTCTCAACCTGCTTTCATAATACAGATGCCAACTTTCTTCACCACAGCAAGCTAAGAAACTCAATCTTAGATTGCCTAAGACCCAAGAAAAAGAAATTAAAGTTTTCTCTTTTACTACCCAGGCCTTCTTGACCTGTTTTTGACCACTGTTGGAAATATTGCTTCATTTCCCCAAACCCTTCAAGAATACACCACACACAGCAAGTGCTCAATGTGAGGGGCCCGCAGAACCATAGATGTGCTTTGGTTAAGCTACAAAAACCTGGAGGCAGTAACATAAATGAAGACAGTGCATTAAACTCTTGAGTTTAATTTCTCAGGAACACTGGCCCCCAGCCTGCCATTAGCAAGTGTGTTTTCCTGAGTAATTCCAACTCCCTCCAACTATTCTCCCATGCTCTCCCAAAAAGTTCACTACCTGCAGGTTGGCAGATTCTGAATTTGAGGCTGTTTCAACAAAACTTAAGACTCCTGAGGAGCTGTTTGTACAAGTGTTTTATCAGAAAATGCCAAAAAACAATCTCTGGGAAGATTTTTCTGTCTCCTGTAACTGATAATTTTCATACTTTCCTTTGGATTATAGTTTCCATAGATATAGATCTAAATGAGATTAGACTGAATCTTGTATTGAGTATTGAATTTTACAAAAGGCTATGAAATGAATAATGGCAGAGTGTATGTGAATGAACTCCTTTATGCTATCCATTCTTTTCTTATATTAAAAAGTATGTTTTAAATTAATTACTGCCCTTTGACCTATAACTTTATATTTTTTATAAAAATTATAAGAATTAGTATTTATGGGGCTGGGGTTGTGGCTCAGTGGCAGAGTGCTTGCCTTGCACATGTGAGGCATTGGGTTCAATCTTCAACACCACATTAAAAAAATAATTAACAAAATAATTATATTGTGTCTATGTATTGCTAAAGAAATGTTTTAAAAATAATTACTATTTTAGGGGCTGGGATTGTGGCTCAGTGGTAGAGCACTCACCTAGCATGCACGGGGCCCTGGGTTCAATCCTCCGCACCACATAAAAATAAAAAAATGGAATAAAGGTATTGTGTCCAATTACAACAAATAAATAAATAAATAGAATTACTATTTGAAAATATATCCATAGAGTTGAGAATTTTTTTCTATAATGACAGTGTCTATCATCTGTCTACCTATTTATCTAATTCATATGAAGGGCCAGCAGAGTAGGTGGTAACAAAACTCCCCATCAAAATTTATTCCATACTCTTCGTCCTTTTTGTAACATTGATATGTTTGCTATATTTAATTACAAATATCTTTTTAAGGTTCAAAAATCTCTTAAAACTTCTGAGAAGGATTTGAGGAATCAAGGGGATGCAGTTTCTTGGGTAAAAAAGGGTAGAGAATTGTTAAGTAACTCTGCCAAGGTCATATCAACTCCAGTTACTGGAAACATATATTATAATACTCACAGACTGCTCAAGTTAACATTGCCCATAATGGTTAAATGGAGGCACTAAATTATCTCCTCTTCTGGTTTATTTGGTAGAGATAACAAGAGAGAAGGCTGTGTGTGCACTCTGGTGCATTCTCCTTTCATCTTTCCCATGCCTTTTATTTCTTCTTTCAGTATTATGTTTGAAAACCAAGAGCCCATCAATATTTTGTTTGTGAGCTGTTTGTCCAAACCCCACCTTTCTGCTACTACCTCATTCACTTCTCTCTCTCCACTTAGGTTTCCAGGTAGAGAAGTTCCTTCATGACATCCCTTAGGGATGTTCACCTGTCCTTTAAGCCCAGTACTACCCTTCATTTCTTGTTCTGCCTGCCTATAACAAGCAGCTTTGCAGTGCATGTGGATATTCTCAGGCTCCTGAAGTTCCATTCTCTGATCTTGTGCAATTCTAGAGAACTTGACAGGCCTCACCTGGCCACCTCTCTTTTCTAAGTCCACTTCACTGAGATGAGACCCAGTAGGAGGGCTTTCCTATGTAGTCATCCTGGGTGGATGGGCTGTGAATCAGGTATTTCTATAGCCATTGCCTTGGATGCCCAAGCAGTCATCTAGGATGTTGGTGTTTTTAGTGGGTCTGGGAGTAAGAGTGCAGAAAAAGGAAGTAAGACAAGTCATTTATGGAGAAGAGGACAGAATGGAGTTGCCTGCCTCTCCTTTTGGTAATTCCTAAGGAATAGGTCTATTTTATGCAGCTCAGTATCTGGCTGGGTCTTATTTCAGGAAAAACTGACAGATAACCCTCAATCTGTTTCGTGAACTGTTGCCGTCTGAATTACCAGTTTAACTGGAAGCTCTTTTTTGCTGATTTTCTCTCATTTTCTGGTCTCTCCTCTTGGTAAAGTCTCCAGGTCTATTTTTGCAGAGACTGCAGGCTCATGAAGTGAGAGTCCTGCTCTTCACACTCACTCCCTCTCATTGTTGCTCCTTTGTGTCTCCTCTCTATGGATTCTTGGTCCCCAATTTTCAGTGGTGGTCTAGTGTAGCAAGAAGGTCTTCTAATCACCATCCCTCCAATACTAGGATACTGAAGCTCACACTCGTAATTTTGTTTGCAGGTTGATTCTTGCTAGGGAGGATTATCATGTCATGATATTAAACTAAATACTTCTTCCAAAGGATGGTACTTTTTTTGTGTTATTTTAAGGACAGTCTTTTTCTCTTTCTGAAAATGTCACGAGGGCCATCAGTTGAAACAACTGTGGTTCCAATTAGTACAGGTATACATTCAAGTGCCCAATTGTCATATAGGAACTTTCTGTCAATGCTGTGACTCAGAAGAGCAATATTATGCATCCATTTCTAACTCTATCAACTGGAACTCTCTTTTCCACCACTTATCAAGCACAGCTTTCTCTATGTGGATCACAAAAGGATCAACATCTTCTGAAAATAATTACAAATGGAAAAATTACAAATACTCTATATAAATGGATCACAGAAAAATTGACATTTTGTGCATGGAATACCAAAGGAAACACTTGCAGACAGGAGTTTTCCATCACACACGTATAGAAAAATAGAATGTTCAATAAGACTATGTTGTTACTGACCTGGGAACACTTGGCTGAAGAAAATTCTCCTCTGACAAATCTAGAAAATAAGGCAAACACCACAAATGAGAAGTTTGTTAAAATAAGCTATTTGAATCCTGTCCACATGTCTGAGGCACTCAAAGCCAATAGAGGACAAAAGTAAGCTGCAAACCTGACATTTCCCCATGTCTCCCTGCCTACTTAGCATTTCTGACTTTGTCTTTCTTTGGACACAAAGGAAACTGCCTTATTTAATAAGTACCTGTTTTTCTATCATCTTCAGGAACAGCAAATATTCAGCCCTGGGGAGAATGCAAAGGAGTGACCATCTTTTCACCGTTTGAGTTCTTTCTCTCCATTCAGGGTACAAATGTTTGTCCCCTGGTAACCAAAGTATTTCTCTTCTTTCACTTTTCTTCTAAAATCTATTCTGACCTTTGGGATTTGTTTGGTTTTGAACTTTGTGGAGAGCATGAGAAGTGTACAGAATGTTTCTCTTTGTATTTTATAATGGACTCAATATAAATGGCAGGATATTTTTACCCAGAAAGAACATCCAGTCTAGTAAATTGCCATATGTTTATCTAAGCTATTACCCTTTGCAGTCATTAATGATTGAGTCCTATGTGTATTTGCAGTTCTGTGGCAGAGGGAGGATTAGTCTTAAAGTCTGATGAACAGGTGCTACTGCTGCATTTGTTTCTAAATAATATGTGCAACTTAGAAAAAAAATAAAATTATTAGATTCTGAAGTGACACTGAATAAGGGGGGAAAGAGTGAAAAAATTAATCCTTGAAGGTTTTCTAGAGGCAGTAGTTCTGTAAAAGACAATTTATGCTATTGCTTAAAGAAAGTGCCCTCACAGCATTCAGGAGAACATTCAAACAGCATTAGGTAGAAATTGAATAGAAATAAACAAGTTTTTTCAATCTTAGTCTTAAAAAAATGGTTCTCAGATGTTTTTAAATTATTAGTTATAATAGCATAGAAATGAATTGACCTTTTTGTAGGAATGTGTAAATTGCAAATTAAAAGTCAAGAAAGATCTGAAATTGGCAATGTCTTTTTTTAATTAAATACCTTCTTTATGTTTTTAAAATAGGAAGAATAATGAAATGTTTGATTTAATGCAAATTATTTTTTTGGGGTGTAACCAGCATTAGATGTGGAATATACATTTGCAGAGAGACATAAAATAATATGGTAATTCAGAACAACTAAATGTAGACTTCTATCAAACTATCTTGTCATTTGAACTAACAAATCCATTTGAAATCCTTAACATAGAAGAAAAATTGGCATCCTAGAACCATATAAAATCACTATTCCAGATAATAATACCCTGGGTGAATCATAAAAATTTTGATGCAATCTACCAAAAATAACCTAAATATGGAGAGGGATCAATAGATAACTGATATGGGATGAAATTTATATTTAAATGAAGCACCCAACTATATTCTAAGACTAGATTCACCCTGTAGTACATATTCTTCATCTCAACTTTAAATTTTCCTGTGAAATGTTCCAGTGACCATTCATTGCATTCAGGATAAAACCCAAAGAATTTATCTTGTCCTTTAAAGTTCTTCCCAGTGTATTCCTTGACATGAGCTCAATCTTCCATTACCACAAGTGGACACCAGTGCTGAATTAGATAAGCTGGCTTCACAGGCTCTGACCTGGAGCACCCAGGCCTTGGATCAATTTGTTTGGTCTGCTGAGCCAGTTTCATCCTTTTTCTTCCATGTCTGCCTCTCAAAATTGGCTCTGCAAAACTGCTGAGCTAAAAGGAGCTTCCTGCTTTCTCCTCTTCCCCTAGCAGATTGCTATTAACTCTGTTCAACAAATATATCTAGTCAAGTACCAAGTGGTTTGGATTTTACCTCTTAAGGCACAGAATGATTGCTGGCTCCTAGTAGATACTATTTGTTGACTGATTGATTTAATATTTTTGAAATTGTGTTCTCTTCTCTAAAACTGACACTGCTGACAGGTCCCCATCTTCTTACCTAAACACAAACCAGGTTCCCAGCAGGACATACGGCCTGAAGTCTTTCCTCCTCTACACTGTTGTCATAATGATCTCTCTAAAACAGAAATCTGGCTCACTCACTCAAAGGCTGAATTCCATAGGCTTCATGTGATTTATAAGGCCTCATGATCTTCTCTTTCTTCTCTAGCCAATTATCTGCAGCTTCCACTTATATGCTTCAGGCCCCATCAACTTTGGGGAGTTGCCTCTCTACAAGTGCCCTAAAGGCCTACATCATTCAAAAGGTGCATTATTTAATGACATTTCTTCCATGTGAATAAATCTAAACAAATATGTCAAGACACTCTGGAACAGTGGATTCACCTTGGTAGAACACGTTTCATTCCATATGCTTCTGCCCAGATGCTCTGTTATTAGTTCACATCAGACATTTCCTTAAATCTACAGAAGAACACGTGATAGGGGATTGGTGAACTTCTTCCTGTCATTTTATTGCATTCAAATCCTGTTCCAAAGATTCAGATTTGGAAACATTACCTCAGACATTAGCCTGAGCCCTAGGAGCACTATTTAATGAGCATTTCAATTATGTTTTTATAGTGTACAGGGAAATAATTTGTACAGTCGTGGTTATGATTCATATGCCCCACCAAAACTCATCTTGAAATTTAATCCCCATTGTGAGTTATTAAGAGGATGGAAATTTAATCTTAGTATGGGATGGAGGTAATTAAGGTTAAATGAGATAACAGGAGTAGAACTGTAACAAATGGGACTCTGCTTTTAAACAAAGGGGCAGAGAGACCTGACCTAGTACATTCTGTCTCACCCTGTGATGCCCTACACCACTTTGAGAATCTACAAAGAGGCTCCAAAAAAAAAAAGAACTTTCCCATTTGCAGCACCTCATCATTGTATTCCCAGAAACATGAGCTGAAAAAAAAACTACTCTTTATAATTTACCTTGTCTGTGGTATTTAGTAATAGCAACAGAAAATGAACTAAGACAATTGTGCACACTAAAATTACAGGATGGAAGTCACCAAGTGCACTCACAGAAGTTTGAAGATAAACTTCAGACAAAGGAAGGGAGGAATTTCTCTGTCTCAGCTAAAGTTTCCACATGAAATTGCAGAAACTGTTAACTCATCAAGGTTAAAGTTAATAATCCCTTACATTTAGGAAATTTTTCACCTTTCAAATTTTGTACATTAAACAATAATTTATTTATGCCTCTTAAAGTTAGTTACTTTAAATTTGCATATCTGGATTTACATAAAATGAAATTGCATCATACCTATATTTTCCCAGTACTTCTTGCCATTATGTAGTTCCCTATTGCCTGGAGTTTATCTCATACATTCCACTCTGCCACATCTAATCCACATTTCATTTGATTCCTTCTATCACTCCAGAAAGTTTTCTCCTCCATGCTGGGTTATTTATTCTTGTATCATGTCTCCCCATGCAAACATGGCCATTAGCATCACACCTATCCTACAATGAAGATTATTCATTCATTCTTGCTATCTCCATAGTGAGTACAGTGTGTGGTACATGCGTATTCAAATAACATTTTTTCATAATGGAAATCGTATGACACAGGTGTGTTAGTCAGATTTTCATAACTGTGAAAAAACCTGATATAAATAAACTTAGAGGAGAAAAGGTTCAATGTGGCACATAGTTTGAAAGACCATGGTCTCTTGGTACTGTGGCATTTGGATCTATAATTACGTGCAGAACACCATGGTATGGAAGACATGAGGAAGCAAAGCTGTTCACTTCATGATGGCTGGGGAAGCAGAGAGAGGAAGAGGAGAAGTCAGACTCCTGATATTTCCTTTAAGGGTATGCTCCAAATAACCTGACTTTCTCCCACTAGGCCCCACCTTCTAAAGGTTCCACCATATCTCAATAGCACCACTGTCTGGAGACCTGTGGACATTCAAGATCCAAAATATAGCAAGGGGTATTTTGTGCTCAAATATCTGCTCACATTAGAGTTGGAGTTTACGGAGAAAAGTAATTGATATCCTAGGTCTATAACACAAAGCTTTGTAAATAACTATGCCCAGTATTATGTCTGGAATTAAGTTAATACCATCGCTCATAAGAATTGCTGAGATTTACCTGTTAATATAGTCATATTTCACATTACAACATTTTAGTAACACATAATACAACTGTGGTCCCATGACATTTTTCAGTTTTCAAATTTTGTACATAAAGTAATGATTTATTAATGCTGAAAAATTCCTGTGGCTTAGTGATGTCATAGCTATTGTAACTTTGTAGCACCATGCACTATCCAGATGTTTTTGGTGGTGCTCGTGTAAATAACACACTGCTGCCAACTCTATATAAAATGATAGCACATATACATTATGTGTGGTACCTAGTACTTGATAATTTAAAATGACAATAAATGATTTATACATTTACTATATTTTGTATGTTATTTTAGAGTGTACTCCTTTATTTAGAAAAATGTTTACTATACAACAGAATACCATGTTACACTAGTAGAAACTTTATACATCTTGTGTTAACCACATTTTTTGATTTCATGAAGAGTCCACATTGAACAATTGACTCATATCATTTAGGTTTATATTATGCTCACTCTGTGATGTTCAAACACTGACTGAACTGTGTCCTAAGATGCAACCATACAGTATCATTAGATATCACTGTATAGTCTACATATAATGTATCTGCTAATAAAACATAAAAGTAAATTATATATCAGACAAACAGAAAATACAATGTGATTCGGTAACTGATTATAATAATTTGGAAGATTATAAAAACCTTGTCTTTAAAAGTTGTAGTTCAAGTATCTCGGAAATATTGTTTTGAAGAAGGGAAATTCTTAGAAAAATATGCCTATGTGTACAAATATTTAGGATAATATTGTACTTACTCCATATTACAAAAGTATGTAATGATCTCTTATTTCTGTGGAGTTTTTACTGGACAGTATGTGTGTGTGGAGATGTGTATGCATATGTGTTTGTAAAAAGCTTAAAGCTAAATTAGCTTGGGCTTCTAAACACAGATCAGAGAACCTTATCATGACTACTGAAACTCTGAAACAATTCCCAGTGAATGGTTAAAAAGGATATCCATCTATTGATATATCTATGTATTATTTTTTCCTTTTACTCAGGAGAAGAAAATGTTAATGCACAAATCTCGTATCCATTGTACAGTAAGAAAAATGTACTGAGTCTCATTTTTGTTTCCTTACAAGTTTATCAATTTTTGATCATGCTTTCATTGTTTCAAGTAGCAGAGTTTCAAGCCAAAGCCTTTATAATCTATTTCAACAAAGCAAAGCTATCATCATGCTTTTTGAAAATAATGCCTTCCATGAAATGGTTAAAATAGATCATCCTAAATTAGAAATCCTTTATGTAGTCTCTTTCAGAACAAGCAAGTGATCTGAGATGGAGTGCATACCTGCCTTTTTGTTCCATTCACTGAGTCACACATTTTCAGTTCAACAAAGTTCCCCAAGTACTTACCCTGTGCTAGGCACTGTTCTAAGTGTGAATCATTAAAAAAACTGTTGTTATGTATCTTGTATCTATCTTATGTTCCTTTTAAGAAGATGGACATTAATAATTACAATATTAATTACAATATTATAGAATGGCACATGCAGTAACATCACTGTATATAAGATTTAGCAACAGCCCAGAGATTGGAAGGATCCCCATGGAGGGAACAGACAAGAAATGAGATGTAAAATGATATCTGTGATGGGTTGTGAAGGATGACTAAGAGTTTTCTTAAATTCAAGGACTTTATTTTTACTATAACTATGATTTAATCACCATCTGCAGATAGTAGCACAGAAAAAATGTTTCTATGGAGTTTATGAGAAAAGGAACTGATACCCTAGGTCTATAACGCAAAGCTTTGTACATAACTATGCTCAATGTTATGTCTAGAATTAAGTTAATACTATCGCTTATAAGATGGGAGCAATATTAAAGTTTAATATTCATAATATTCTTAGGTAAAGATTTTAAGCAATGATGTGAAAATTTTAACCTCATTACAAAGATTTTGTATTTTTAATGTAACAACTGGTTAAGTTTTTCATGGTAAATTTCTATGTAAAACAATAGAGTTTATTCAAATAACATAGAAAATCTGAAAAAGAAATAATTAGGGATATAAAGTATGAGGAAAAAGCCCCAAGGATCCATATCACCCAACTTATGTAAAGTAACTGGATCTTCACTTAATCAAACATCTATTGAGTTTCTGTTGTATGGAAGAGACCATTCAGACTTCTAAAATATAAAAATGAAAGCAATTTCTTTCTTTATTTTTTAAATTTTTTTATTATTAGTTGTTCAAAACATTACAAAGCTCTTGACATATCATATTTCATACATTTGATTCAAGCAGATTATGAACTCCCATTTTTACCCGTATACATATTGCAGATTCACATCGAATTTCTTTCATTTTAGAGTCTGCAGTACAGTTAGGAAGAGAACTTGCCTAATCATGGTTATGTGGTTAAGGACTATGGCAGAGATAATCCAAAAAATCAGAGGTAGGGGCACTAACAAAGAAATGGAGAGCCAAGCAAGACTTCATAGAAAGGCACTTGGTTGTAGGATGAAAGTAATTTGGAGGTGCAGCTTAAGAAAATAGAAGTACTGATGCTTTGATACAGGAGATCAGACTGACCATTAGCAATTTTGAAAAATATAAGATATGGAGACGTATTTCTTGGGGGAATCTTCCAGAAGAAAAGCCACATGGCATTTAATGTATTTAAATCTTAGATCATTAGTCCATATTTCATTTTTGTGAGAGTGTATATGTGTGTTAATTGTATCATTTAAAACACACGGAAGGGGCTGGGGATGTGGCTCAAGTGGTAGCGCCCGCTTGCCTAGCATGCATGAGGCACTGGGTTCAATTCTCAGCACCACATAAAAATAAAATAAAGATATTGTGTCCACCTAAAACTAAAATAAATAAATATTTTTAAAAAATAAAATAAAACACACAGAAAAGGACTTTCACAATGTCAACAAATATACTGCACTAGCATTATTCTAGAGAGAATGATATATATTTTTTTATTCTTAGTTCATGAAGTTATTCACTTAAAGTACACAAAAACCAAACAGAAAACTGTTACCTCCACTAGCAAAATAAGTTTATTACTACATACCAAACACAACTTCTTCTTAGGTATTAGTTGATGCATTTAGATGTGTGGATCCCAAGGCCTACTCTAGGACATTTAAGGAGGAATTGCCATGTTTAATTAGTGGTGTCTGCTAATCCATAGGGACAGAGTGTTGAATCTGAACCAAATCCCTTAAGAAGCTGTTTATTTTGCATAAAGCCAAGATCCATGGAAACAACATCCATAATATCAATGATGGATAACTTTTATTAAGCACTTAAAACATGCTAGCTATCAATGACAGACTTCACATGTATTAATTCATTCAATTCTCACAACTACCTAGTGAGGTGGAAACTAAACAAAATAAATCAAGGGGGCTGAGGCTGTAGCTCAGTGGTAGAGCACTTTCCCAGCATGTGTGAGGCACTGGGTTCAATCTTCAGCACCACATAAAATAGTAAATAAATAAAATAAAGGCACTGTGTCCATCTACAACTAAATTTTTTTCTTAAATAAATAAATAAAGGAGTATGTTCAAGGTAGTCAGTGAGGATTCCCAACCTGGCATTTGACTTTAGGGGAAGTGCTCTTGTCAGTTGTACAATAGAGCCTCTCTGTCAACTATCCATGCTAAATGATACACAGGACAATGTCATCTATATCAGTAATGCCCTAAAGAGTAGTAATACATACTTAAAATACTATGCAACTAAACCATTAACAAGATACATAAAGACAAAGCAATCTTTTTTCAGCACCTCTTCTTTGCAGTTACCTTGAGGTGTTTTTAATAGTATTAATTCTAAATTTATGTTTTATACGCTAAATACTCTATGTTATTTTACATATTCAGTAGTCTACATACGCTCTGTACCCTGACCCAGTTTATTTTTGGTGTTTCCCAAATTTAAGATAGGAAAATAGACTATGGATTTCAATTTCATGGATTTCAATTTGAGTGTTTATGATTTGGCAGAAGCCACTCAACCTCTCTTGAGTTTTAGGATCTTCATTTCTAAAATAAAAATAAAATGGTACATATCTGACATTCTCTGTAAACTCAACAAGACAGTGAAACAGGATTTCCTACTTAATGCACAGAAACATCCATTTGAACAACTATCCCTGTACAAAAATATCTGTACAAAAAGTAAGGAGACCAGGTAAGAGATGACAGCACCTGGGTATAGCACAGAAATACTATCATGTGCTGCATGATGACAATGTTTTGGTCAATGACAGGCTACATACACAACAGTGTTCCCATAGATAATAATGGAGTTGAAAAAATTTCTGTTGCTTAGCAATAGCCTTGAAAACATTATAACTCAATGTGTTTCTCACATGTTTGTGTGAAGCTTGTGCGAACAAACCTCACATATAAATCATATAAATCTATATCACACATGATTGTCTATAGTACATAATACTTAATACTAAAAACAAATGACTATGCTACTAGTATATGTAGTTACTATATTGTACTTTTTATTATTAGAATATACTCCTTGTGCCTGTAAAAACAAGTTTATCATAAAGTAGTATGCCATGTTATGTCTGTAACAACTTCATACATTTCATGTTTATCGTGTCTGTTAATTATATCCAAAGACCACATCAAGTGAATGATCTACGCTATCTAGGTTTATGTAAGTACACATTATAATGTATGTATAGTGATAAAATCATATAACAATGTATTTATTAGAATATATTCCTGCTGTTAAGTGATACAAGAATGTAAAGAAAGAGGTTTTGAATATAGGAAGGATAGATTTATTTTACATCATTATACCTCTCTAACTATAAGCAACACAGCACTGATAGAAATACACTGCAGGGATGGGCACAGGGGAGTGAATATGTATTTCCAGGGACTTGGAAGACTGAGGCAGGATAATCACAAGTTTGAGGCCAACCTGAGCCGCTTAGCAAGACCTTGCCTCAAAATAAACTGAATAAACAAAATGGCAGGAAATGTATCTTATTGTTAAAAGTGTCCCTGGGAAATACAAACACACATACCCACCCTCCAGGTGATGGAAGGAGAAGGAAATGAGGCCCGGGTTTCATTTCAGAGACAAATACCCATCCTTCCCAGTAAAATGCAGGTCCAGGAAGACTTGCATGGCCCTAAACTTCAGGCTGCTTTGGAATAATGAGCCTTCAGCCTTGACTTGGTGCCACATTTGATCCCATGGCCATAGCTCCACATCTGCCTAGTATACTTGGTGTATGGGATATTCAGTGCTGAATGGACTCCAGTATCCCCAGATTACCAGCTGTCCCAAATGCCAGACTGATCCAGTACCAGGTCAACTTCATTGAATTAGGCTATAGGTTTGTCCCAAGGTCAAGACAGCTCTAGTGATCCATACATTGGGCTGGCTTCCATGTCTCCAGACTCCAGGCTTACCCAAGCCCCAGGCCAGCCACTGCAGCCCGGATTCATATTACAGACTAGCCCAGAGTCAGCTAGGTGTATATAATACTGCTTTCAAACCTCCTCTAGGGTCCAAATTAGTGACCCTTACCTCAGATAACATGACATCACCCATGGACACAAACTTTAAGCCTACACAGTGCCACATTGGTCCCTTGAACCTATTCTCTAAGACTGCCCCCTTGGTCTCAACTTCCAGCAGACCTATGCACATGTCTGCTCAAGCAGATCCAGAATCCAGGCCGTTACCAGTAGATCCTATCCCTTGACTAGCCCCTGCAGACATAGACTCCAGGAACATGTCCATGGAACCAAAGTCCTGGCAAGACTCAGTAGCCTGAGTCTTCACTGACCTAATTTTCATTGACCTGCAGGCCAGTATCCATGTATCCCATACACTTAGCCTGCAGGTGAGCACTAATGTTCCCACACCAGCTAACCCCCACAGTCCTAGACTCCAGAATAGGATCCTGTAGCTCTATGTATCAGGATACACTTCACATCTTCATATACAGATTTGATTCTATGGTCTCAAACTCCACACCAGACCTAACACCAGGTTGACCCAGGATCCATGTCAGTCCCCAGGGACCAACCAGTTAAACCTCCTCATACTTGGGTCTCAGGACCACCTCTGCATACTCACATTCCAGGCCAGTCCTTGTGGATCCTAATCCTAGGCCCATGCCTATGGACTTAGGCTACAGGTCCATTCCCATGTCATGCCCCTTCAAATTAAGGCCCAAGGACTACACTAGCACCAGGTCAATCCCCATGAACCAAATTTACAGGCCAGTCCTGAAAATACACATTCATTCCCACCCCCCACAGATTCAGCCAACAGTTTTAATTTAGTGTTGCAGGTTTCAGGCCCAATTCTACCAATTCAGACACCAGGCCAGCATCCCATAGGAATCTGACATAAGCCAAAAGTTGACCATGCTGGATATCTTACCAAGAACTTCTGAATGGGTCAATTAGAGAGGACCTTTCCAAGACAAGGTCATTCTTAAAATAAGTTCCTATTTCTTCAAATGGGCAGATATAAAAATAGAGAAAAAATACATATAAATGAGGAGTTTCCATATTTAATTAACTACCATGACATTCAATTTTGCAGAAAATGGATAATTTTGATGAATAACAAGAAGAAAACATTCTGAATATGTAGGGGATTTTCAGAAGAAGTTCATGTGGATAATACAGTTCTATAAAGTCTTTGAGGCTGATATGTTTAAATATTGGGGCTCTTGACCATTTTTATATAAACTGCTAAATATGCAGTTACTCAATATTGTACAGAATGTTTGGAATAAAGTCTTCCTTCCATTTCTGAATGGTAGAAATTTTTAAAGGAACATGATAAAATATCAATAAATATTTGCTTATGAAGTAGTTTTTAGACTAATAGATAAATTTGCTGGAATATAATTAATAATTATTTATAATATAAAATAGAAAGAAAATAAATGATTCTTTAAAAATACATTAAATATTTTTGAGGGATATTATACATCATATTTTTCAAATTTGACATTTTTGACACTATTAGTGTCTTCATAAAAATTTCATAGTAGGTAGTATGTCAGAGGTATAATTTTGTTGTATTATATGTTCTATTAAATACAGGGTTAATGGACCACCTAAGTTCAAAATATTATTTTGTATATTAGTAAAAATATTAGTCTATCACCATAATTGTTATATACTACAAGGCTTGCCTTTGCATAGCTACAATATCAACATGCAGATAATCCTGTTACATTTTAATAGAATACTGTCTGTCTCTAACAAAATTTTCCTAGGATATTAACAAAAAGTATTTCACATTTTGTTTTGTTTAATGAAATTATGGCTTGTTCCTGAGTCAAATACTCAGGGAAATTTTTAAGAGCAAATATCCCCTTTTCCTTAAAATCTCTCACACTCAAAGTGGGTTTGTATTCTCTTTAAGTCCTTCATTAATTAAGTAATAATGAAATTTAGGCCATTTTCTAACGTATATTTAATCAAGGTCATTTCTATAAAATAAAATATATTGATAAATTCATATATTTCTCCTTTGTAATTTCATTTTAAATTATATCTTAATTATAGGAACTTAATATACTAGACTTGTGTGTACAGTATGGTTTCCATAATCAGCATTAAAATAATTAGTTAGATTTAGCTTATTGAATGCATTTTTCCAATATTAATCAATATTTTTTATATTTTTGTAAAAATTTTTATCTCCTCAGACTAAATATAGACTATATTATTCAAAATAAAAATTTTTCAGTCATACATGTGGCTTTGTTGAAAATACTGATATATCTTATCACACTTGCTCAAAAACATGTGGCACCATGCACTTTTTCTAGCCATAACACAGAAAGTGTTTCACTCATTGATTATAATCATATTTTAAGAATGTTTTCAACTTCCTCAAGAAAGTGAAAGTTTACTGTGGTTTTTAAGTTTTCATATCTCTGAGTACCAGGATTTTGTATGTTAATTTTATGCCATTTTAAATATATGTGTATATCCTATTTATTTGGACAGCAAAATTAGTGTGCAGCATTTTGCACCTAAAAATAAAATTCCAATGTGTTTTAATTCTATTTAGCATTCTATTTAAAGTAGCAGCCCATTTCTCTATTATAATTTATACTTCATATATTTAATATACTTAATTTGCAAGAAAAATAAATAACCAACAAGCAATTGAATATCTTGAGAATTCAAAGTTAGAATTATATTGGTAAAGGGATTTTTCTATTTTGTTTCACACATGAGCTATTATATAAGATCATACAACAGCAAATTTGTTATTTAAGTCGCTACATGGATAGATCCAATTTTATCTAATAGATACTCAAATCATATTGAGTCTATGAAAACAATAGATTGGTTACTTATTATACTATTCTGTCTCATTTCTTTTTCCTACACTGCTAACAAATTTGGAGGAATACATTAGGATTAATAAATTAGTCTTAAATCTCCTAGGGTCTTTTTTGGTGATTTTAATTCCCAAGTAAAATGAGTATAAATAGTGGCCTAATTTTCTTGTTTCAAACATGTTTTCATTGTAAGTGTTTCTCAATGGAAAACACTAAATGTTCAATATTGGAAAATATCACCTGTCTAGAGTAAGTTGCAGTTTATTTCAAGCCTATAAAAAGACAAATTTTGTTGTAAGTTTTCCTAGCTGGTCACAATCAATTTGTAACTACTGGGCTAGTACATTTTGTTAAAGAGATTGATTATAATGCTACCTAACTCTATTTCAGAAAAATATTTATGGAAATAGATATGTGAAATGTAATAATCTCTCTAGAATTTAAATAAATGAAATGATACAAGAAATAGCAAATAAAAATGTATTTTCAGTATACATGCATATGAACTAACACTTCATAGCTTCTGACCATCGTTTAGAGTAATGAGGTGGCTTACATGATTTAAGCCTCAGAGATATTTTTTTAAGAACTCAATTTAATTAGTTTCTATTAGTTAGATAATGCATCATGATCTAGTATCATAAGAAAAATTTTGTAAATGCATAGAATTTGTTTAAGCTCTAGATAAGATCTGTATATGAATTTATGGGTATGCTGACTTATATATTCCAAATATAACTTAGATAATTATCCACTTTTTAACAATATAATTGTCATAATATGTGTTTTAAATTATATATAAATAAAATAATAACTTCAGTTTTCTTACTATTGTAGAAGAAGAACTGTATCTTCCAATACAGATGAAAATAACCCTATATAATAGGGTTTTTATGATTTTCTTTATATTAGACTTTAATTTTATGTGGCTTAAATACATAATTTCTTTTTTTAGTTATGTACACAAGTTCACTGGATTAATCAATCATCAAAAATATTGCCTAGTCAAACTCAGAATATATACATTTGCATACATGGATTTTAATATATTTTATAATTTTCCTTGATAGAAAATAAAAACAATCCTATTTTATCTTAGAGTCTAACATATGTATAAGTTTCCAGATGGGGAAAGACTTCTGAATATTTGTATGAGGAACAAAGTAATATCATCAAATCCACATTAGTGAAATGTACAAGCCAGACATTTAAAATTCAATAAAATACACTACCTTACCGACCAAGGAAACCAAGGCATTATTCAGTCTATAACACATTCAGCTAATACTTAGCTCTGGTCATAAGTCAGCCCTTTTATTTTCTTTTCAATCATGAAATAAATTGTGACATACAAGGTATTGCTGTATCAAAGATGGAAAAGACAAAAGGACGATAATTTTTAAAAACCAGTATGTATATTAATTGGTTTTATTTTGGACTGTATTCTCTTATTTTTGTTTGTGTTTTTTGGGGGGTGTGAAATGTGCATTTTATGGGCAAAAGCATTTTGATAGTAAGATGATTCTATTTTCACCAGTATGTTCTATCACCAAGTTAGGATTATGAACAACTTTATAAAAACAAACCTAAAGTCACCTATAGAAAAGCCACCTACAATTCATATTTAAGCCCACATTCTTGTCTCCATTCAACACCACCCATGGAAGAAAAAAGCAAAAACCCTACTGAGCTAGTTCACTCTGACACCAGTGCCTCTCTGCCCAGGGCTTCTGTCTCTGCCACTGTCTTTCCTCACCTTGGCTTCACATTTCTTCTCAACTAAGCAAAGTTTTAAATCAGACCATAGGTTGGGGAGCTGCCAAGTCAGCTGCGTGCTACAAGGTAATCTGCCCCACTATGTCACAGAATTATTCATTTCTGAATAGCTCATTATATTTCTCTATATTAGCAAGATTTAAAGGTGACCTAAAACAAACTAACAAACTCATCCTGTATAAAGGCTAGGCCAAATCCAAACGCAGACTATTACCTAATGGGGTAAACATACTGCTACCTTAAAAGTTTTATTCCTTACTTAAAACCTATATATTCCTGCCATCTAACTAGTTTTCTAGTTATAAGCTACCTAGATGTAACATAACTGCTACTTATTACAGAATGAAATAATATCTGGTATTACAGTACTTTTTCTTCCCCACATCAGACAAGGATATAGTTTTTGCTTAATCTCAGGTTTCCCAATTGAGGAAAGAAGGGAATGTGGCTTGATTCTATGTACGGTCCAGTGTAATTTAGTTTGTTTTTCTGTGGGACTGACCTCTTCTCTAAGAAACATTGTCATCAGCAGTTTCACTAAAGGCATATTAGAACTCCCTGATTACACTTTTTATTATGTTTGCTAATTTTTCCTCACCATTTAACCCATGGAGCACCCCTGTCCAGTTAACATACTCACCAGGATAAGGATAGATTTTTCATCTTCTAACTTCTAGTTGGCATTCATAGTTGGTGTTCTTTCTATTAAAGAGGACAGGGTATTTTTTTAAAGTCATCAATAATATTTCTCCTAAAGCACAGAATGAAAACTCCCAAATGTATCTCAATGAGATTAGAAAATTCACACAAAAAAACTACCTTCAATTATATTAACTTTCTTAGTAGTTTTTTAATCCTTACATAATGTTCAGTTAATATTAGATAAATTTATGCAAATATTAGCATAATCCTATGATGGCCCATTTAAATGGCTCATTCATAAAAATAATTCATACACATTAAACATTAATAGAGTGGGTAACACTTAAATATATATTTAAATGAATCACACTTTTCTTACATAATTAATCTGAGTTACAGTGAAAGTAAAGCAAAGGCAGAGAAACATTTTTCTTAATGTTTCTAAACATTAAAAATAAATAATAATATACATTTAAAATTATAATTATCTTCCCATATTTAAAAATAATTAGCAAAACTTTCTTAAATATGTAGCATAAATATGATTAAATTGCTTTGTAATTCTTTGGAAATTCATTGTGAGATTATATTTTATAAGAAAATAAGTTTGTGAATCCAAAAAATTTTAGAAAATGCCTATTTCAACAAAAAACTGTGGCTTTAAGTGCTTCTATGGTATAAGTGGAGCAAAATTCTCTCTACACTTGAAACATAATAGTATACAGAATACTGCTTTTAGCTGAAAGAGTTAGCAGCATTGAATCAGGCTGGGCCCCGCTTAGTTCATTTGCTCCCATAGGATTCTCTGTAGGAGAAAACTCCATGAAAAACACTGCAGGTAACTCTGACCCACATTCTCATGCTTTTTTTCAAATTGAAGCTTACTTGCCATGACTGTACTGGTTGGTATCTTATTTGGTCACTGAATCACTCATGAACAAGCTTTGATTCTAAATAAATTTATTTGCTCGTCCATATCTGATGTGAATGTATATTACATACATTGAAATACCCTATACTGAATAGACCTGAGTAGTATGGAACACAAAACCAAATAATGGACTTAAAATTGTTTCTCTGTTTACCAAATGTCCACCTGGCGGGAGTGCACTGTTAAACTGATTCTCCATCAATTCAACCCTCTACTTCTGAGCACTTTTGTTAAATCAATTAGAAAAATTCACTTTACATTTGGGTTCATTAGTTTATTAATTGCCTACCAGAAAAGTGAAACTCTTTGGCAGGCATCCTGTATGCAGTTTTCTGTAATCCTCTTGATAGAGTCTGCCTTTGTATTTCAGTAAAAATTTTCAAGATCTGATAAAAATAAATAGGGAATCTGAAATAATTATATAAATGGAGTAAAATTTCAAAGATTTGTCTTTGATAAAATACTTTTATTAGGATGAGTTTAAGACACACTAACATTCATAATTGGGTTCAATTTGAAAGCTGTTCATTGATAATTTGCTATGTAGATATTATTCACTTAGGGGCTTTGAGAATTGAAAAAAAATGGTAAGACTAGGAGCAATTAGGAGCTAATGATAAATAGGAGTTAATCAGTTTCTAGGTGGTCTATTGAGGGTTGGATAGGATTAGGGAAATCTACCTCCTATCAAGAGCATGGCTAGAGCGAAGACAAGAAATAAAATGTATATATTTGTAAAAGTAATTTGACACTATTCAATTATAGGAAATAATGATTCTAATACTACAAATACAAAATAATATAATCATAAATTATAATGGATATAGATGTGTAAGTTTACACCAGGTAAATTAGAAACACAGTAGAAGTGAGAATATAGTTCCAAACCAGAAGATGGATTTTGCAACTTGTTAATCTAGCACTCTGTCTGAATAAAATGTTCTTTTATTATCCAAAGGGAAAAAATGTGTTCAGATATACTCTTTCTGTGAAAATCTTTGTGCTTTTCTTTTATTATGCAGTCTAGTTATCTGAAATTATTTGAGAAGCAAGACACAGAATGTTAATTAGCACTAAGCTCACATTCACTATAACTGATAATTTAGTATTTTTGGCCACACACACTTTCCATTTAATTTTCACAAGAGACATAAAAGGCAGCTCATCAATACATGTTTTGCACAGTACAGTGCTGGTGATCCAAATACTAAATTGTTTGTGGCATTCTGACTGGTTCTTGATGATAAGATTAATTTATAATTTTAAAATGAGGCACTTATTCAGTCCTAATGTACTGTTTGCTAAAACTTTCAGGAGTTATTTTTGAATATCTGATGTTGTCTCCATTTCCAGCCATGACCATCATAACTTATCTTCACAATTCCCCCAGGATTCTATAGCTCTTTGGTCATACAGACTTTCAAATTAAAATCTATTAGTATGTAAAATCTCTTAGAATCTCTGCTCTCTACAGAAACCTGTACTATGATTTGAAAGGTGAGTGTAAAGTATGATATATTTATTCTCCAGTCTTTGGTGAGCTGTTCTTCAATCATTTCCATGAACCATTTGCATAACAATCAGCCTCTATTTTTTAAAGTTAGAACCACTTGGCTTTCACCTAGGGAAAACTTTAGTATTAGTGTTGCTTTGAACTGATTTTAATTCTATCTATATGATTAAGTTGCCACACAAACTGAAAGAAAAATGGAAAATACAGGCTTAAAGATTCCTAAATGGCCACTCTTTTTAAAAATCTTTTTGTAGTTGTATATGGAAAGGATGCCTTTATTTTATTTGTACATGGTGCTAAGGATCAAACCCAGTGCCTCACACTTGCTAGGCAAGCGCTCTGCCACTGAGCTACAGCCCCAGACCTAAATGGCCACTCTTTAGTCAAAGATGTGGTGGTGAAAGAATGAGGATATTCATGATATAGAAAATGTTCACTCATGATCAGAAAATATTCCCAAATACTGCAGAGAAGTAATCATGAAAGCAAGCATCAATCGAGAACAACATTAAAATTACAGAGGGGGTTAATAAACTATATTCTTACTTGTTGATGTCAATAATATGGCAAAATATTACCCTTTTGCTATAGCTTTCCACTTACTAAATTAAATGTCAATGTTTTTATTGCTTTGGAATCATCTATGATCTTCTGTAAGTTAGGGGCCATTGTAATATACAAACATGGAAGAGCTCAGATTATTTCTAATGACATCAGATTTTCACATCAGTGATTCAGAAAATATGACTAATAATGCAATGAATGGTAAAAGAATTTCTTTCACAAGCATTGAAAGTCCATATAAATTACCAAATTATTCTCAGACTGATATATCATTTCATCTATCTTGTATCTATGTGCATCTGAATTAATTACTATATGTCAACACCACATTTCATATGATAAAATTTGAAATTATCTTCTAATGGAAAGTAGAAATGATAGCAGCTCTCAGAGTCTCAACCATTTGGTTTTCTAAACACTTATTACTAAGAAATTTATGAGCCAGGAGAGGGCAGTTCAAAAACAAAGAGGAGAGGTACTACAAAACACTTTCAGCAAATGGTAGGTTAGCACACTGAAATAGCTTAAAATTTACTGAATTCTGTGCACCCATTTTTATTAGAGCAACAAAATGCAGTGGATAAACTCTACCACTCAGGCATATATTATCATGCTTTCAGAGCACAGTAATATGCCAAAATCATAAAATGCCACAAGCAAGTGTTCATGAGAGATTTAGACTTTAAGCAGAAGGAAAAAAAAATTATTTGTCCTGTGAATTTTCTGATAAACAAAGCAACTTCCTTGTGCATTCTCTTTAAAAAGAGGTGTATGGTCCAACTTCTATAACAGGATTGTTAGGATCAGAGAGTATATGCCTACCATATAGTCATTTCTCAAACAAACATTTTTTCCTTGAAAAAAATCATATATAATTTTTCTTCTCTATCCTGTATGTTAGTCCTAGTAGATACAGCATCCAAGTGTATCCAGTTCCAGTATCTTGGATGGTTCCATGGCACCAGGGTCGAGTTATGCTTCAGTGTACCCAGGTCTAGACTTATCTTAGTAGTCCTCAATGTCAGGCTCAACTACATAGACTGAGGCTCATACATCCCTATAGACCCAGGCTCCTGGAACACTCCCAAATTCTGGCTCAAGTCTTATCCCAGTGGTATAGGACCTGGGAAAACTCAGTTCTAAGTCAACTTCTATGGATCCAGACTTCAGACTCTAACATGAAATTCTAGACCAATTTCTATGGACCTAGCCTCCAAGCCAATTCTCATAGACCCAGGCTCCAGATCCTTCTATGGAGATCCAGGCAATAAGTCCACCCCCAGGACCTACAGTCTAGGCCTACCCTTTGCTAACCAAATGATGAGCAACAAGGCATCTCCCACCAACTCCCCTGACAACTGACAGCCTGCCAGAATCTCTGCACATGCTACAGGTCTTTTTCAGGCAAAGTCAGTCTGCAAAGACTGAAATAACCTTCTCCTTCAAATACACAGACATTCTATTAATGAAATAAGAAACATGAAAAATTAAAGTACTTTCCCACCCCAAAACACAAAAGTCTCAAAGTAGTTGACTCAAAAGGAATAGAGATATGCAACCTAAGAAAGAATTAAAAACAATCATTTTAAAGAAATTTAGTGAACTTCAAAAAATTACTGGAAAACAATAACAATTAAATGAAATTACAGAAATGATAAATGATTAAAATAGAATTTTAACAGAAAGATTCAAATTTTTAAAAATAAAAAAGCTTAGATATGAAAAATACAATGAATTCAATGAAAATATAGTAGAAAAATCAATAGCAGAATTGATAAAGAAAAAGAATTTGTGAACTAAAAGTTTATTTAGGGATGGGGATATAGCTCATTTAATAGAGTACTTGCCATGCACAAGGCCTAGGTTCAATCCGCAGCAATACTGAGAGAGAGAGAGAGAGAGAGAGAGAGAGAGAGAGATAGATGAATACAATAGAGGAAAGTTTATGGAAGTTATTGGAAAGTATTAAAAGTGAATATTTAAATTAGAGGAGTTTGTGAAGCAGAAGAGAAAGAAAAGGCAGAGTGGTTATTTAAAGAAATAGCATGAGAGTATTTTCCAAATATGGATAAAATATCTAGGTACAGGAGGGTCAAAGTTGTCAATCACATTTAATTCAAATAGGACACCAAGACATTATTAGAAAACTGTAAAAAAAAATTAAAAATTAAAAAAAAAAACAAGCACAAAGGGAAGATTCTCAAAGAGAAAAGAAGCAAATAACATACAACGATTATCAGTAAGACTTCTCAGCACAGACCTTACAGGCCAGGAGAGAGTAATATGATGAATTCAAAGAACTGAAGGGAAAAAAGAATCTCAAACAAGAGTACAGTGCCAAATAAAAATGTTCTTTAGAAATGGATAGATAAAGACTTTCTTGAACAAGCCAAACAAAGTTCAACAATTATGTCAAACAGTTGGCAAACTATAGAAAGGCAAATTTAATGTCAACAGGATGGTCATCATGAGAGAAAATTTTACTCACATAAAATTTGTAATTTTTTACATCTATAGACAATTTACACTGTATTAATAAGCATAGTCAGATATAATCATATTTTATTTATGGAATTCAAAATTTAAAAACTATAAAATATTTTCAATGATACTGTAGGACAAAATAAGGCTTATTACACTAAGGGTATTTCTTTATTGATAGGTATATAATTAAAATCATTTATTATCTTTTGAGCAATGGGAAGAAAATCTGTATTATGAAATCACAAACCAAAAGAGACCTCAAGTTGGTCTAGTAATATGAAAGAAAATGAACCTCAAAACCAAAACTACTATGTGAGATAGAAGGCAGATTACCTGAGGAAGAGAACAATTCCATAAGTCTTAAAAATCCTACATTTTTAGGTTCTCCCAAAAGTTAAAGTACTGAACACATAAAATGTTAGATCTATAAGCAAAATACTTAAACTCAATGACAAAGATGAAGTTTTCAATAGCACTTGTTCAATAATTAATAGAAAAGCTACACAGAAATTCAACAATTCATAGATGATAATCCTTACGAAATCATCAGAGAACCTGAACTAATTAACATTTATAGAACAAAATCCCATCACCAAAAAAAGAGCACTTCTCAAATGCACTCAGAATATTCAACAATCTAGACCACAGGTAAAACAAACATCAAAATGTATCATTGTTGATACTGTGCAAAGCATATGTTCAATATCAATGGGGCTGTGGTAAATAGCTCAGTGGTACAGTACTCAGTTGCATACTTAAAGCACTGGGTCCATTCCTGGGCAACACCCATACACATCCCAACACACACACACACACACACACACACACACACACACACACACCAGAAAGAGATAGATAATGTATAACATCCCTAATATTTGGCAATCAAATAGCATAACTCTAAATAATCCATGAGTCAAAGGTACAAATAGAATTTTTAAAAACTTAGACTAGATAGATGATAGAAGTAAAATCATATAGTGTTGATAAGAA